>NC_048567.1:442500-590000 GCF_013265735.2 Oncorhynchus mykiss
TTCCTTCCTTCCTTCCTTCCTGCCTTCCTTCCTTCCTGCCTTCCTTCCTTCCTTCCTTCCTTCCTCCCTCCCTCCCTCCCTCCCTCCCTCCCTCCCTCCCTCCCTCCCTCCCTCCCTCCCTCCCTCCCTCCCTCCCTCCCTCCCTCCCTCCCTCCTCCCCCTCCCTCCCTCCCTCCCTCCCTCCCTCCCTCCCTCCCTCCCTCCCTCCCTCCCTCCCTCCCTCCCACCTCTCTCCCTACTCCCTCCTTCTCTCCCTCCCTCCTCCCTCCTTCTCTCCCTCCCTCCCTCCCTACTCTCTCCTCCCTCTCTCCCAACTCCCTCCATCCCTCCTCCCTCTCCCTCCCTCCCTCCCTCCCTCCCTCCCTCCCTCCCTCCCTCCCTCCCTCCCTCCCTCCCTCCCTCCCTCCCTCCCTCCCTCCCTCCCTCCCTCCCTCCCTCCCTCCCTCCCTCCCCCTCCCTCCCTCCCTCCCTCCCTCCCTCCCTCCCTCCCTCCCTCCCTCCTCCCGCCTCTCTCCCTACTTCCTCCCTCCCTCCCTCCCTCCCTACTCCCTCCCTCTCTCCCTACTCCCTCCCTCCCCTCCCTCCCTACTCCCTCCCTCCCTCCATTACCCAGCATGTTTTATCCCTTCATCAATAATGAAGTAGCTCCCCTCCTGTCTTTGTACCACTGACTCTCTCTCCACACACACACACACACACACACACACACACACACACACACACCAGACACACACACCCTTCACCCCTTCACCTAACCCCCCACCCACCCAACATCAAGTCTAAGATTTCTATTGCATTTGCTAATCACTGTTCAATAATGCAGTGGTGTGTCTCTCTATGCTGTTGAAGGGTCTGAGGCGTCCAGTAACATATGGTGTACCAGTACAGACCAGCCAGCCAGGCCAGTGGTCAGGTTGCTGCTCCTTATCACAAAGGCAGGCAGCAGGGAAAACAACTTGTTTCACTTGTTTTTCAGGGCTTGACTTTTGTTCCCTGCTTGTTAGGTTTAATGAGTGGCTGGCTGGTTATAACAGCCAGTGGAATTTGCGGTGTTAGTTGACACGATGGTTATCTAGAGGGGCGTTTCATTTCCTCTGGAAGCTGCTGCTGTCTCAGTCCATCTCTTATCTGCTGTCTGGTATACCATTTGTCCAGCAGGAACTGACTCACAGAGATCTCTCTCAAATACGACATCATTTTATCATCACAGTTAGATAACTTCATATTGTTTCTATCAATATTGTGTCTCAGCGATATACGGCTTGGCTCTGTGAATGAAGGTCTTTACTTCAGACTTGCAGAGCTCGCGAACTGTGTGTGTGTGTGTGTGTGTGTGTGTGTGTGTGTGTGTGTGTGTGTGTGTGTGTGTGTGTGTGTGTGTGTGTGTGTGTGTGTGTGTGTGTGTGTGTGTGTGTGTGTGTGTGTGTGTGCGTGTGTGTATATTTTGGGGGTTTTGGCTGTGTGTCAGTGTGTATTTTGGAGGTTTTGGCTGTGTGTCAGTGTGTATTTTGGGGGTTTTGGCTGTGTGTCAGTGTGTATTTTGGGGGTTTGGGCTGTGTGTCAGTGTGTATTTTGGGGGATGTGTCAGTGTGTGTGTTTCTGCTCACAACACATCCCCAGTGAAGGATGGTTCCTCTCAGAGCTGCCTGGACATCCCCAGTGAAGGATGGTTCCTCTCAGAGCTGCCTGGACATCAGAGCCGCCCGGACATCCCCAGTGAAGGATGGTTCCTCTCAGAGCTGCCCGGACATCAGAGCTGCCTTGACATGCTGGGTCAGAGATAGATAGTCTCTGACCCAGCATGTTATACAGTAATACAGAATGTTATACAGTAATACAGACTGTTTTACAGTAATACAGAATGTTATACAGAATACAGTAAAGACAACAAGAAGCAGTTAGTATCTTACTGTAAAGACAACAAGAAGCAGTTAGTATCTTACTGTAAAGACAACAAGAAGCAGTTAGTATCTTACTGTAAAGACAACAAGAAGCAGTTAGTATCTTACTGTAAAGACAACAAGAAACAGTTATAATCTTACTGTAAAGACAACAAGAAGCAGTTAGATTCTTACATTAAATACAACAAGAAACAATTAGTATCTTACATTAAATACAACAAGAAACAATTAGTATCTTACATTAACCTTTCTGGCGCAGGCGTTCCGCTAGCGACCCACCTCGACAACATCAGATTTCAAAAAGGCTTTACGGCGAAAGCGTACCATACGATTATCTGAGGACAGCGCCCCGCTTACAAAAGCATACAAACATTTTCAAGCCAAGTAGAGGAGTCACGAAAGTCAGAATTAGCGATAAAATGAATCACCTACCTTTGATGATCTTCACTTGGTTGCAGTAACAAGAGTCCCTGTTACACAATAAATGTTTGTTTTGTTCGATAAAGTTCCTCTTTATGTCCCAAAAACTCAGTTTTGTTGGAGCATTTTGTTCAGTAGTCCACTGGCTCAATGGCGGTTATTACAGTTTTTAATGTCCCGTTGGTAGTACATTTGTGATTGTTGTTTGTCGATTTTGTTATCCAATGATTGTACATTGGCTAATAGTACTGGTGGTAGAGTATTATAAAATACCCAGAGTACTACTTGGTTCTCTTCAGACACCCTTACCAGACAACGAGATCATGCCATAACGGGTCACCTCTGTAATCAAATATGTCATTAACTATTAACTGGATCAAAAGTTCAGCGGCCATTGTTGCTGCGTCAAGAGGAGAGTTAGAGATGACTGGCCTGGTGAAACCAGATTAGACTGAGGGGGGCTGCTTCTAAATAATTTCTGGGGCCGCTCTGCTTACAGAAGCCATCCGGCAGGAGGTCACACACACAGTTTAACGTCATGACAAGTGAAACCCAATCATGTCACAGCCTTGACCACAGGCCTGACCAATGTTCCCTCACATTGTTTGGGGCACTGAGAACATTTTGGGTAACTTGAACATTGTGAGATTGTTGTGTAACTTCCTGGAACGCGTTTCCAGTGATCACTGAGGCTGTACCCTTACAGTTTTAGACCGTAGCAAATAGGCTATTGTGGCTATTTGAGCATAATGTAGGCCTACCAACCAAACCAATGGAGCAAATCCCATAACATTTTCACGTGGAAATAGCTTTTGAAGATACAGCCTGCAGTAGCCTATATGTAGTGTCCAATGAAGGCTGACATTGCATGAGACTTTTATAAACGTTTTTACGTTATGAAGGGCTTAACACTAATTTGTGATATGTTTATTTTTGGTCTGTAACACCATGGGCCAAAAAGGTGACTTTTTGTATTTTTGTACTATTGTATTGTGTTGTATGATGCAAGAAATCACTTTACAAGATACAATGATTATTACCATACAGAGAATCAGACCACGTAGGCTACCCCTCTGCCATTTGGCTTATTAGCATGTTCAAACCTGTCTCAAAATACAACACTGCCCCTTTAATTAAGACATATGCTTTGTCCCTGAATGGCTTTCCAAAGACAGCTAGCCTACAGGTTTTGTCCTCTTGTCGAAAGCAGTAACTCCCCATTGCTGAACTATGCGTGTACAGTGGCTTGTGAAAGTATTCACCCTCCTTGGCATTTTTCCTAATTTGTTGCCTTACAACCTGGAATTAAAATACATTTTTGTGGGGTTTGTATCATTTGAATTAAACAACATGCCTACCACTTTGAAGATGCACAATATATTTTATGCACGCTCCCCAAAAAAATTGGGAGCGTGCATAACTATCCACCCCCCAAAGTCAATTCACCCCCCAAAGTCAATACCAAGTCTCTTGGGGTATTTCTCTATAAGGATGAAACATCTAGCCACTAGGATTCTTGCCCATTCTTCAAGGCAAAACTGCTCCAGCTCCTTCAAGATGGATGGATTTGGCTGGCGCACAGCAATCTTTAAGTGAGACCTCAGGTTCTCAATTGGATTGAGGTCTGGTTTTTGACTAGGCCATTCCAAGACATTTAAATGTTTCCCCTTAAACCACTCGAGTGTTGCGTTAGCAGTATGCTTAGGGCCATTGTCCTGCTGGAAGGGGAACTTCCGTCCCATTCTCAAATCTCTGGAAGACTGAAACAGGTTTCCCTCAAGAATTTCCCTGTATTTAGCGCCATCCACCATTCTTTCAATTCTGACTAGTTTCCCAGTCCCTGCCGATGGAAAAACATCCCCACAGCATGGTGGTGGTAGGATGGTTTTCTCGGGGTGATGAGAGGTGTTAGGTTTGTGCCAGACATAGTGTTTTCCTTGATGGCTAAAAGCTCAATTTTAGTCTCATCTGACCAGAGTACCTTCTTCCATATGTTTGGGGAGTCTTCCACATGCCTTTTGGCGAACACCAAACATGTTTGCTTATTTTTTTTCAGGCCACACTTCTGTAAAGCCCAGCTCTGTGGAATGTACGGCTTAAATTGGTCCTATGGACAGATACTCCAATCTCTGCTGTGAGGCTTTGGCACTCCTTCAGGGTTATCTTTGATCTCTTTGTTGCCTCTCTGATTAATGCCCTCCTTGCCTGGTCCGTGAGTTTTGGTGGGTGACCCTCTCTTGGCAGGTTTGTTGTGGTGACATATTCTTTCCATTTTGAAATAATGGATTTAATGGTGCTCCGTGTGATGTTGACACAAACCTCTTGCCATTAGGGGGCAATATTTTCATTTTTGGAAAAATAACGTTCCCAAAGTAAACAGGCTATTTCTCAGGACAAGATGGTAGAATATGCATATAATTGACAGCTTAGGATAGAAAACACTCTAACGTTTCCAAAACTGTAAAAATATTGTCTGTGAGTATAACAGAACTGATATTTCAGGCAAAAGCCTGAGAAAAATCCAATCAGGAAGTGACTCTTATTTTGAAACCTCTGCGTTCCTATGCCTCCCTTTTGAGCATTGAAAGGGATATCAATCAGATTCCCTTTTCTATGGCTTCCCCTATGTGTCTACAGTCACAAGACATAGTTTCAGGCTTTTATTTTGAAAAATGAGCGTGAACGACAACATTGCGTCAGTGGTCAGCTGGTGGCTCTCAGAGTGATTTGTGCGTAATAGACAAAGGCGGCCATTGCTCCTCTCGCTCCTACTAAGAAGCCAATTGTCCCGGTTGATATATTATTGAATAGATACTTAAAAAACAACTTGAGGATTGATTATAAAAAACATTTGCCATGTTTCTGTCGATATTATGTATCTAATTTGGAATATTTTTCGGCGTTGTCGTGACCGCAATTTCCGGTGGATTTCTCAACAAAACGTGGAGAACAAACGGAGGTGTTTCGGCTATAAAAATAATCATTATGGAACAAAATGAACATTTGCTGTCTAACTGCCAGTCTCGTGAGTGAAAACATCCGAAGCTCATCAAAGGTAAACAATTTAATTTGATTGCTTTTCTGATTTTCGTGACCAAGCTGCCTGCTGCTAGCTGGACATAATGCTATGCTAGGCTATCAATAAACTTACACAAATTATTGTCTTGCTTTGGCTGTAAAGCATAATTTCAAAATCTGAGATGACAGGGTGATTAACAAAAGGCTAAGCTGTGTTTCACTATATTTCACCTGTGATTTCATGAATATGAATATTTTCTAGTAAGATTTTTTGTCCGTTCCGTTATGCTAATTTGTGTAGTGACAATTGACAATTCTCCCGGATCCGGGAGGGGGAGTTTCTTAATGCAACCACAGATTTGAAAAAATGCTTTACGGCGAAAGAACACTTTGCGATTATGTTAGGTCAGCGACTAGACACCCATACAGCCATTTTCCAACCAAGGAGAGTGTCACAAAAGTCAGAAATAACATTAAAGTTAATCACTTACCCTTGATGATCTTCATCTGGTGGCACTCCCAGGTCTCCATGTCAGACAACAAATGTTTGGTTTGTTCAATAAAGTTCATCTTTATGTCCAAATACCTCAGTTTTGTTGGTGCGTTTAGTTCAGAAATCTAAAGGCACAATGCGCGCTCTCAAAACCAAGATGAAAAGTCACAAAAGTACAATAAAAGATAGTAGAAACATGTCAAACGATGTTTAAAATCAATCCTCAGGTTGTTTTTGTCATAAATAATCAATAATATTTCAACCGGACAAAAGCTTTGTTAATGAAAAAGGTAAACAAGAAATGCACACTCCCGATCACCTGCTTGGTTCATGGATGGAAATTTCCACTGTCCTCTCATTGAAAGCGATGTATCTCCCTCATGTTTCAGTGTAAAAGCCTGAAACAATGCCTAAAGACTGGCCACGTATTGAGGAAGCCATAGAGATCGTGAACGGGGTCCTAAGTCTTTGTATGGTGGATAGGCTTTCAATGGAAAAACAGCCTTTCAAAATAATAGTAATTCCTGGTTGGATTTTCCTCTGTTTTTTGCCTGCTATGTCAGTTCTGTTATACTCACAGACATTATGTTAACAGTTTTGGAAACTTTCGAGTGTCTTCTATCCAAATCTACTAATTATATGCATATCCTAGTTTATTGGCCTGAGTAGCAGGCAGTTTAATTTGGGCACGCCTTTCATCCAAATTTCCGAATGCTGCCCCCTACCCTAGTGAAGTTAAATGAGAGAATGGTTTGTCATAGAGAAACTATACTCACTCAGAGGCTCCGCCCAAGTGAACAGACTTTGGTTGTAAACTATGAAACGCGCCCTTCTTTCACCACTATATAAACCCGTTGACGAAAATTTCAACTTCCTGTTCTGAGGATGTGAGGACGACGGTCCTACGTTAAAAGGGCTCAGATAATAACCTAACGGAATTAGCATAATGTTCAATGTGAAGGTGACGATCGACACGCTGAAAGGATGAATTTCAACTAAACCAGCCAGAATATAGCAGGAGCTTAAAGTATGGCAACTTGGTATGAACTTTGAACTATTATTCACGAAAGAAGTGATAGCCGTTGCATTAGCAACAGCAGCTGTAAATGTGGGCTATGAGAGAACGGACAGAGTATCCTTTCTACCACGCTCCAGTTCACCACTAGACATTCTTCAGAGGACAAGAGATCAATGCTGGACAATCCGGCTTTCTATCTACGACCAATCTTCCGAAGCGCAGCTCCGAGTAAATATTTATTGCATTTTCCTTTTTCAAATGGGCGGTTATTTAGAATGCATAAGATACTGTATTTATGATAGCATAGCTGCTTACGGCCTGACAGAGACACAAAATCTCTTTGTTCCTCAGTCTTCCCGCTCTTTTACTCAAAACCCAACCCCCTTTCTTTGTGTAACCAGCCGTCATATCTGTTCCGTCCGCTAGGGACGTTTTCCTTTATGACATAATTTGTAATCAGCTTATGATCCATTCTGTGTAGATGTACTTCTGTGTGATTATTTAGGTATTTAGTAAATAAATAATTAAACCAAATTTTGTATTGCTGATTCAACTTGTTAGCCAGGGTTTGTGAAGATAACCAATAATTTACAACTTTCAGATGAGACTGAATAAAGTGACGATTAAATATTGACTGCTACTGATGTAAAAGATTACTAGGTCTTTTACATCAGAGTTTATTCGGAAGATAACAGCTCTATAAACATTCTTTCGTGGTGCCCCGACATTCCAGTTAATTATATTTACCTGATTAACTTAATTACAGAGAAATTATTTTATAGAATAGCATGCCATATCACTTAATCCGGCATAGCCAAAGACAAGACACTTGATCTGTTATTACCTTTTCTTACCTGTCCTTGCCTGTTCCTTATCTGTTTTTAGCTGTTATTGATTGTTCTTAGCTGTCCTTACCAGTTATTACCTTTTCTTACCTGTCCTTACCGGTTCTTAGCTGTTCTTACCTGTTCAAGTCCAATCAAATCAAATCAAATGTTATTTGTCACATACACATGGTTAGCAGATGTTAATGCGAGTGTAGCGAAATGCTTGTGCTTCTAGTTTCTACAATGCAGTAATAACCAACAAGTAATCTAGCTAACAATTCCAAAACTACTACCTTATAGACACAAGTGTAAGGGGATAAAGAATATGTACATAAAGATATATGAATGAGTGATGGTACAGAGATACAGTAGATGGTATTGAGTGCAGTATATACATATGAGATGAGTATGTAAACAAAGTGGCATAGTTAAAGTGGCTAGTGATACATGTATTACATAAAGATGCAGTAGATGATATAGAGTACAGTATATACGTATGCATATGAGATGAATAATGTAGGGTATGTAAACATTATATTAGGTAGCATTGTTTAAAGTGGCAAGTGATATATTTTACATAATTTCCCATCCATTCACATTATTAAAGTGGCTTGAGTTGAGTCAGTGTGTTGGCAGCAGCCACTCAATGTTAGTGGTGGCTGTTCAACAGTCTGATGGCCTTGAGATAGAAGCTGTTTTTTAGTCTCTCGGTCCCAGCTTTGATGCACCTGTACTGACCTCGCCTTCTGGATGATAGCGGGGTGAACAGGCAGTGGCTCGGGTGGTTGTTGTCCTTGATGATCTTTATGGCCTTCCTGTGACATCGGGTGGTGTAGGTGTCCTGGAGGGCAGGTAGTTTGCCCCCGGTGATGCGTTGTGCAGACCTCACTACCCTCTGGAGAGCCTTACGGTTGTGGGCGGAGCAGTTGCCGTACCAGGCGGTGATACAGCCCGTCAGGATGCTCTCGATTGTGCATCTGTAGAAGTTTGTGAGTGCTTTTGGTGACAAGCCAAATTTCTTCAGCCTCCTGAGGTTGAAGAGGCGCTGCTGCGTCTTCTTCACGATGCTGTCTGTGTGGGTGGACCAATTCAGTTTGTCTGTGATGTGTACGCCGAGGAACTTAAACTGACTACCCTCTCCACTACTGTTCCATCGATGTGGATAGGGGGGTGTTCCCTCTGCTGTTTCCTGAAGTCCACAATCATCTCCTTAGTTTTGTTGACGTTGAGTGTGAGGTTATTTTCCTGACACCACACTCCGATGGGCCTCACCTCCTCCCTGTAGGCCGTCTCGTCGTTGTTGGTAATCAAGCCTACCACTGTTGTGTCGTCCGCAAACTTGATGATTGAGTTGGAGGTGTGTGTGGCCACGCAGTCATGGGTGAACAGGGAGTACAGGAGAGGGATCATAACGCACCCTTGTGTGGCCCCAGTGTTGAGAATCAGCGGGGTGGAGATGCTGTTACCTACCCTCACCACCTGGGGGCAGCCCATCAGGAAGTCCAGTACCCAGTTGCACAGGGCGGGGTCGAGACCCAGGGTCTCGAGCTTGATGACGAGCTTGGAGGGCACTATGGTGTTAAATGCCGAGCTGTAGTCGATGAACAGCATTCTCACATAGGTATTCCTCTTGTCCAGATGGGTTAGGGCAGTGTGCAGTGTTGTTGAGATTGCATCGTCTGTGGACCTATTTGGGCGGTAATCAAATTGGAGTGGGTCTAGGGTGTCAGGTAGGGTGGAGGTGATATGCTCCTTGACTAGTCTCTCCAAAGCACTTCATGATGACGGAAGTGAGTGCTACGGGGCGGTAGTCGTTTAGCTCAGTTACCTTAGCTTTCTTGGGAACAGGAACAATGGTGGCCCTCTTGAAGCATGTGGGAACAACAGACTGGGATAGGGATTGATTGAATATGTCCATAAACACACCAGCCAGCTGGTCTGCGCATGCTCTGAGGGTGCGGCTGGGGATGCCGTCTGGGCCTGCAGCCTTGCGAGGGTTGACACGTTTAAATGTTTTCCTCACGTCGGCTGCAGTGAAGGAGAGTCCGCATGTTTTAGTTGCGGGCCGTGTCAGTGGGACTGTATTGTCCTCAAAGCGTTATTTAGTCTGCCTGGGAGCAAGACATCCTGGTCCGTGACGGGGCTGGTTTTCTTTTTGTAATCCGTGATTGACTGTAGACCCTGCCACATACCTCTTGCGTCTGAGCCGTTGAATTGAGATTCTACTTCGTGGCAGGGCCTTATATGCGTCGCGGAAGTTAGAATAGCAATGATCCAAGGTTTTTCCAGCCCTGGTTGCGCAATCGATATGCTGATAAAATGTAGGGAGTCTTGTTTTCAGATTAGCCTTGTTAAAATCCCCAGCTACAATGAATGCAGCCTCCGGATATATGGATTCCAGTTTGCAAAGAGTCAAATAAAGTTAGTTCAGAGCCATCGATGTGTCTGCTTGGGGGGGAATATATACGGCTGTGATTATAATCGAAGAGAATTCCCTTGGTAGATAATGCGGTCTACATTTGATTGTGAGGAATTCTAAATCAGGTGAACAAAAGGACTTGAGTTCCTGTACGTTGTTGTGGCCACACCACGTCACGATAACCATGAAGCATACGCCCCCGCCCCTCTTCTTACCAGAAATATGTTTGTTTCTGTCGGAGCGATGTGTGGAGAAACCAGCTGGCTGCACCGACTCCGATAGCGCCTCTCCAGTGAGCCATGTTTCCGTGAAGCAAAGAACGTTACAGTCTCTGATGTCCCTCTGGAATGCTACCCTTGCTCGGATTTCATCAACCTTGTTGTCAAGAGACTGGACATTGGCGAGAAGAATGCTAGGGAGTGGTGTACGATGTTCCCGTCTCTGGAGTCTGACCAGAAGACCGCTTCGTTTCCCCCTTTTACGAAGTAGTTTTTTTCGGTCGTCGGCTGGGATCCATTTCGTTGTCCTGGGTGAAAGGCAGAACACAGGATCCGCTTCGCGAAAGTCATATTCTTGGTCGTACTGATGGTGAGTTGACGCTACTCTTATGTTCAGTAGTTCTTCTCGACTGTATGTAATGAAACCTTAGACGACCTGGGGTACCAATGTAAGAAATAACACGTAAAAACACAAAAAACTGCATAGTTTCCTAGGAACGCGAAGCGAGGCGGCCATCTCTGTCGGCGCCGGAACCTGTTCTTAGCTGTCCTTACCTGTTCTTAACTGTTCTTAGCTGTTCTTACCCGTCCTTACCTGTTCTTAGCTGTCTTTACCTGTTCTTAGCTGTCCTTACCTGTTCTTACCTGTCCTTGCCTGTTCTTAACTGTCCTTACCTGTTCTTAGCTGTCCTTGCCTATTCTTAGCTGTCCTTACCTGTTCTCAGCTGTCCTTACCTGTTCTTAGCTGTCCTTACCTGTTCTTAGCTGTCCTTACTTGTTCTTAGCTGTCTTTACCTGTTCTTAGCTGTCCTTACCTGTTCTTACCTGTCCTTGCCTGTTCTTAGCTGTCCTTACATGTTCTTAGCTGTCCTTACCTGTTCTTAGCTGTCCTTGCCTGTTCTTAGCTGTCCTTACCTGTTCTTAGCTGCCCTTACCTGTTATTATCTGTTCTTAGCTGTTCTTTCCTGTTATTAACTGTCCTTACCTGTTATTAACTGTCCTTACCTGTTATTAACTGTTCTTACCTGTCCTTGCCTGTCCTTATGTGTTTTTAGCTGCCCTTATCTGTTCTTACATCTGCCCTTATCTGATCTTACCTGTTCTTACATGTTCTTACATTTTCTTACATGTCCTTAGCTGTCTTTAGCAGTCCTTACCTGTCCTTACCTTTCCTTAGTTGTCCTTACCTGTTCTTACCTGTTTTTACCTTTCCTTACCTGTTCTTACCGGTCCGTAGCTGTCCTTAGCTGTTCTTACCTTTTCTTACCGGTCCATAGCTGTCCTTACCTGTTCTTAGCTGTCCTTAGCTGTTCTTAGTTGTTCTTACCTGTTCTTACAGGTCCGTAGCTGTCATTACCTGTTCTTACCTTTTCTTACCTGTTCTTACCTGTTCTTACCTGTTCTTACCTGTCCGTAGCTGTCCTTACCTGTCCGTAGCTGTCCTTACCTGTCCTTACCTGTTCTTACCTTTTCTTAGTTGTCCTTGCCTGTTCTTACCTGTTCTTAGCTGTCCTTAGCTGTTCTTAACTGTCCGTAGCTGTCCTTAGCTGTCCTTACCTGTTCTTAGCTGTCCTTTACTGACATTACCTGTTCTTACCTGTCCGTAGCTGTCCTTAGCTGTCTGTACCTGATCTTAGCTGTCCTTTACTGACATTACCTGTTCTTACCTGTCCGTAGCTGTTCTTAGCTGTCCTTGCCTGTTCTTACCTTTTCTTAGTTGTCCTTACCTGTTCTTTCCTGTCCTTACCTGTTCGTTGCTGTCCTTAGCTGTTCTTACCTGTCCGTAGCTGTCCTTAGCTTTCCTTACCTGTTCTTAGCTGTCCTTTACCGACATTACCTGTTCTTACCTGTCCGTAGCTGTCCTTACCTGTTCCTAGCTGTCCTTTACTGACATTACCTGTTCTTACCTGTCCGTAGCTGTCCTTAGCTGTCCTTAGCTTTCCTTACCTGTTCTTAGCTGTCCTTTACCGACATTACCTGTTCTTACCTGTCCGTAGCTGTCCTTACCTGTTCCTAGCTGTCCTTTACTGACATTACCTGTTCTTACCTGTCCGTAGCTGTCCTTAGCTGTCCTTACCTGTTCTTAGCTGTCCTTTACTGACATTACCTGTTCTTACCTGTCCGTAGCTGTCCATAGCTGTCCTTACCTGTTCTTAGCTGTCCTTTACTGACATTACCTGTTCTTACCTGTTCTTACCTGTTTCTTACCTGAGTCTAGTTTCTCTGTGGCATGTTGGTATGTACACCTGCCTGCTGTCTTTGTATAGAACAGAGGAAGTTAAACAGACAACACCAGTCATCTGGTTCTAGCTGGACATGTTGAGAGTCTGATGGATCTCTTCTCCATCTGAACATGTTCTACTGCCATCCTTAGAGATGTGCTGAACAGCTTTCTGACAATAAACAGTGGGAGCCTAAAAGCAGCCTAAAATCAGCTGGACAGACACACTACAGGTCAACAATGACTGTGCTTGGATGCATCCAAAATGGCACCCTATTTCCTAAATAATGCTCTATTCTTGACCAGGGCCCTGGTCTAAAGTAATGCACTATATAAGGAATAGGGTGCCATTTTGGATGCATGCCTTGTTCCTCTGTGTTCCTCAGTCCACCAGGGCTGTCTGTAATGGAACAGAATCACACCTGCCGGAGGAAAAGCCACTGTGGACCAACATGTGAGAAAGGTAGAGACACGCAGAAACACTTGTCAACAAAAGAGAACACAATGTCAAGTCTCATGTGGTTTGTTTAATCACTTATTTAGTGTTATTTACAGACGGGCTTGGTCCCAGAATGATAGAATCTAGTCCTTATTTAGTGTTGTTTGGTGACAGGCCTGGTCCCAGAATGATAGAATCTAGTCCTTATTTAGTGTTGTTTGGTGACAGGCCTGGTCCCAGAATGATATAATCTAGTCCTTATTTAGTGTTGTTTGGTGACTGGCCTGGTCCCAGAATGATAGAATCTAGTCCTTATTTAGTATTGTTTGGTGACAGGCCTGGTCCCAGAATGATATTATCTAGTCCTTATTTAGTGTTGTTTGGTGACAGGCCTGGTCCCAGAATGATAGAATCTAGTCCTTATTTAGTGTTGTTTGGTGACAGGCCTGGTCCCAGAATGATAGAATCTAGTCCTTATTTAGTGTTGTTTGGTGACAGGCCTGGTCCCAGAATGATAGAATCTAGTCCTTATTTAGTGTTGTTTGGTGACAGGCCTGGTCCCAGAATGATAGAATCTAGTCCTTATTTAGTGTTGTTTTACTGACAGGCCTGGTCCCAGAAATAGAATCTAGTCCTTATTTAGTGTTGTTTCACTGACTGGTCCCAGAATGATATAATCTAGTCCTTATTTAGTGTTGTTTGGTGACAGGCCTGGTCCCAGAATGATATAATCTAGTCCTTATTTAGTGTTGTTTTACTGACAGGCCTGGTCCCAGAATGATAGAATCTAGTCCTTATTTAGTGTTGTTTTACTGACTGGCCTGGTACCAGAATGATAGAATCTAGTCCTTATTTAGTGTTGTTTTACTGACAGGCCTGGTCCCAGAATGATAGAATCCAGTCCTTATTTAGTGTTGTTTTACTGACAGGCCTGGTCCCAGAATGATAGAATCTAGTCCTTATTTAGTGTTGTTTTACTGACAGGCCTGGTCCCAGAATGATAGAATCTAGTCCTTATTTAGTGTTGTTTTACTGACAGGTCTGGTCCCAGAATAATAGAATATAGTCCTTATTTAGTGTTGTTTTACTGACAGGCCTGGTCCCAGAATGATATAATCTCAAATCAAATCAAATCAAATTTTATTTGTCACATACACATGGTTAGCAGATGTTAATGCAAGTGTAGCGAAATGCTTGTGCTTCTAGTTCCGACAATGCAGTAATAACCAACAAGTAATCTAACTAACAATTCCAAAACTACTGTCTTGTACACAGTGTAAGGGGATAAAGAATATGTACATAAGGATATATGAATGAGTGATGGTACAGAGCAGCATAGGCAAGATACAGTAGATGGTATCGAGTACAGTATATACATATGAGATGAGTATGTAAACAAAGTGGCATAGTTAAAGTGGCTAGTGATACATGTATTACATAAGGATACAGTCGATGATATAGAGTACAGTATATACGTATGCATATGAGATGAATAATGTAGGGTAAGTAACATTATGTAAGGTAGCATTGTTTAAAGTGGCTAGTGATATATTTACATCATTTCCCATCAATTCCCATTATTAAAGTGGCTGGAGTTGAGTCAGTGTCAGTGTGTTGGCAGCAGCCACTCAACGTTAGTGGTGGCTGTTTAACAGTCTGATGGCCTTGAGATAGAAGCTGTTTTTCAGTCTCTCGGTCCCAGCTTTGATGCACCTGTACTGACCTCGCCTTCTGGATGATAGCGGGGTGAACAGGCAGTGGCTCGGGTGGTTGATGTCCTTGATGATCTTTATGGCCTTCCTGTGACATCGGGTGGTGTAGGTGTCCTGGAGGGCAGGTAGTTTGCCCCCGGTGATGCGTTGTGCAGACCTCACTACCCTCTGGAGAGCCTTACGGTTGAGGGCGGAGCAGTTGCCGTACCAGGCTGTGATACAGCCCGCCAGGATGCTCTCGATTGTGCATCTGTAGAAGTTTGTGAGTGCTTTTGGTGACAAGCCGAATTTCTTCAGCCTCCTGAGGTTGAAGAGGCGCTGCTGCGCCTTCTTCACAATGCTGTCTGTGTGAGTGGACCAATTCAGTTTGTCTGTGATGTGTATGCCGAGGAACTTAAAACTTGCTACCCTCTCCACTACTGTTCCATCGATGTGGATAGGGGGGTGTTCCCTCTGCTGTTTCCTGAAGTCCACAATCATCTCCTTAGTTTTGTTGACGTTGAGTGTGAGGTTATTTTCCTGACACCACACTCCGAGGGCCCTCACCTCCTCCCTGTAGGCCGTCTCGTCGTTGTTGGTAATCAAGCCTACCACTGTTGTGTCGTCCGCAAACTTGATGATTGAGTTGGAGGCGTGCGTGGCCACGCAGTCGTGGGTGAACAGGGAGTACAGGAGAGGGCTCAGAACGCACCCTTGTGGGGCCCCAGTGTTGAGGATCAGCGGGGAGGAGATGTTGTTGCCTACCCTCACCACCTGGGGGCGGCCCGTCAGGAAGTCCAGTACCCAGTTGCACAGGGCGGGGTCGATACCCAGGGTCTCGAGCTTGATGACGAGCTTGGAGGGTACTATGGTGTTGAATGCCGAGCTGTAGTCAATGAACAGCATTCTCACATAGGTATTCCTCTTGTCCAGATGGGTTAGGGAGGTGTGCAGTGTGGTTGAGATTGCATCGTCTGTGGACCTATTTGGGTGGTAAGCAAATTGGAGTGGGTCTAGGGTGTCAGGTAGGGTGGAGGTGATATGGTCCTTGACTAGTCTCTCAAAGCACTTCATGATGACGGAAGTGAGTGCTACGGGGCGGTAGTCGTTTAGCTCAGTTACCTTAGCTTTCTTGGGAACAGGAACAATGGTGGCCCTCTTGAAGCATGTGGGAACAGCAGACTGGTATAGGGATTGATTGAATATGTCCGTAAACACACCGGCCAGCTGGTCTGCGCATGCTCTGAGGGCGCGGCTGGGGATGCCGTCTGGAACTGCAGCCTTGCGAGGGTTAACACGTTTAAATGTCTTACTCACCTCGGCTGCAGTGAAGGAGAGACCGCATGTTTTCGTTGCAGGCCGTGTCAGTGGCACTGTATTGTCCTCAAAGCGGGCAAAAAAGTGATTTAGTCTGCCTGGGAGCAGGACATCCTGGTCCGTGACTGGGCTGGATTTCTTCCTGTAGTCGGTGATTGACTGTAGACCCTGCCACATGCCTCTTGTGTCTGAGCCGTTGAATTGAGATTCTACTTTGTCTCTGTACTGACGCTTAGCTTGTTTGATAGCCTTGCGGAGGGAATAGCTGCACTGTTTGTATTCGGTCATGTTACCAGACACCTTGCCCTGATTAAAAGCAGTTGTTCGCGCTTTCAGTTTCACACGAATGCTGCCATCAATCCACGGTTTCTGGTTAGGGAATGTTTTAATCGTTGCTATGGGAACGACATCTTCAACGCACGTTCTAATGAACTCGCACACAGAATCAGCGTATTCGTCAATGTTGTTGTCTGACGCAATACGAAACATGTCCCAGTCCACGTGGTGGAAGCAGTCTTGGAGTGTGGAGTCAGCTTGGTCGGACCAGCGTTGGACAGACCTCAGCGTGGGAGCCTCTTGTTTTAGTTTCTGTCTGTAGGCAGGGATCAACAAAATGGAGTCGTGGTCAGCTTTTCCGAAAGGGGGGCGGTGCAGGGCCTTATATGCGTCGCGGAAGTTAGAGTAACAATGATCCAAGGTCTTTCCACCCCTGGTTGCGCAATCGATATGCTGATAAAATTTAGGGAGTCTTGTTCTCAGATTAGCCTTGTTAAAATCCCCAACTACAATGAATGCAGCCTCCGGATAAATGGTTTCCAGTTTGCAAAGAGTCAAATAAAGTTAATTCAGAGCCATCGATGTGTCTGCTTGGGGGGGGGATATATACGGCTGTGATTATAATCGAAGAGAATTCTCTTGGTAGATAATGCGGTCTACATTTGATTGTGAGGGATTCTAAATCAGGTGAACAGAAGGATTTGAGTTCCTGTATGTTTCTTTCATCACACCATGTCACGTTAGTCATAAGGCATACGCCCCGCCCCTCTTCTTACCAGAAAGATGTTTGTTTCTGTCTGCGCGATGCGTGGAGAAACCCGTTGGCTGCACTGCCTCGGATAGCGTCTCTCCAGTGAGCCACGTTTCTGTGAAGCAAAGAACGTTACATTCTCTGATGTTCCTCTGGAATGCTACCCTTGCTCGGATTTCATCAACCTTGTTGTCAAGAGACTGGACATTGGCAAGAAGAGTCTGACCAGAAGACCGCCTCGTTTCCCTCTTTTTCGGAGTTGTTTTTTTGGGTCGCTGCATGGAATCCACTCCGTTGTCCTGTTTGTAAGGCAGAACACAGGATCCGCGTCGCGAAAAACATATTCTTGGTCGTACTGATGGTAAGTTGATGCTGATCTTATATTCAGTAGTTCTTCTCGACTGTATGTAATGAAACCTAAGATGACCTGGGGTACTAATGTAAGAAATAACACGTAAAAAAACAAAAAACTGCATAGTTTCCTAGGAACGCGAAGCGAGGCGGCCATCTCTGTCGGCGCCGGAAGTCCTTATTTAGTGTTGTTTGGTGACAGGCCTGGTCCCAGAATGATAGAATCTAGTCCTTATTTAGTGTTGTTTGGTGACAGGCCTGGTCCCAGAATGATAGAATCTAGTCCTTATTTAGTGTTGTTTTACTGACAGGCCTGGTCCCAGAATGATAGAATCTAGTCCTTATTTAGTGTTGTTTGGTGACAGGCCTGGTCCCAGAATGATAGAATCTAGTCCTTATTTAGTGTTGTTTGGTGACAGGCCTGGTCCCAGAATGATAGAATCTAGTCCTTATTTAGTGTTGTTTGGTGGCAGGCCTGGTCCCAGAATGATAGAATCTAGTCCTTATTTAGTGTTGTTTGGTGACAGGCCTGGTCCCAGAATGATAGAATCTAGTCCTTATTTAGTTTTGTTTGGTGACAGGCCTGGTCCCAGAATGATAGAATCTAGTCCTTATTTAGTGTTGTTTTACTGACTGGCCTGGTCCCAGAATGATAGAATCTAGTCCTTATTTAGTGTTGTTTTACTGACAGGCCTGGTCCCATAATGACATAATATAGTCCTCATTTAGTGTTATTTTACTGACTGCTCCCAGAATGATATAATCTAGTCCTTATTTAGTGTTGTTTGGTGGCAGGCCTGGTCCCAGAATGATAGAATCTAGTCCTTATTTAGTGTTGTTTGGTGAAAGGCCTGGTCCCAGAATGATAGAATCTAGTCCTTATTTAGTGTTGTTTGGTGACAGGCCTGGTCCCAGAATGATAGAATCTAGTCCTTATTTAGTTTTGTTTGGTGACAGGCCTGGTCCCAGAATGATAGAATCTAGTCCTTATTTAGTGTTGTTTTACTGACTGGCCTGGTCCCAGAATGATAGAATCTAGTCCTTATTTAGTGTTGTTTTACTGACAGGCCTGGTCCCATAATGATAGAATCTAGTCCTCATTTAGTGTTATTTTACTGACTGGTCCCAGAATGATATAATATAGTCCTTATTTAGTGTTGTTTGGTGACAGGCCTGGTCCCAGAATGATATAATCTAGTCCTTATTTAGTTTTGTTTTACTGACTGGTCCCAGAATGTATTTCTGGCTGTCATATCAGTACTACAGTTCTCATCTCCAATGGATTGAGGTAGGCTACTTTTATCTACTACAGTCAGTCAAGTAGTGCTGTCAACAGCAAGGACTGTTGATCATCAGGGCTTGTTATTATTCCTTTAACATGTGATTGGTAGCTTGGTGTGAGGTGAACTGTGGCATCAGCCTGTCTATAGCTTATCCTCAGCCTGCCAGGTAGTTGGCATCATGATATCAGCTGATATCAGCTCCTCTACTCTACCTGCAGCTGTAGACGTACCTGTCAGCTCCTCCCTGCAGCATTAGCACCTAGCTAGCTGTCATGAAGCTATACAACACTGTGTGCATCCCCAACGGCACCCTATTCCCTACATAGTGCCCTATGAGACTCAGTTCCAATGTCAACCAGCTGGAGGATGGGTCAGGGGCATGGGGAACATGGCAGGAGGAACGGATGTGGATTATCTCTAGTGGATTGGGCTGTGTGTCTGTGACAGGAGATTGGGCAGTAGTTATATTGTTGTAGCTCAAGGAAGTTTACTGTAGATAAAGGTACAGTATATTAGTTTAGGTGGTAGTCTAGTGTAGATAAATGGTTATTAATTTCCCCTTTCCCCTTCATCAAAACAGTCTAAAGGTGATGATGTTGACCTGAATCCAGAGGAGAGGTTTAGAATTATTTAAACTAAATGGACGACCACCTTAATGCTCTGTTAACCCCCCTGAGACCAGCAGAGAGGTTTAGAGTTATTTAAACTGAATGGACGACCACCTTAATGCCCCCCCCCCCCTCCCATGTGCTACAGTAGGGAAGGCCTGCTATAGAGCTCAGGGTGCATCCCAAATGGCACCGCACCCTATTCTCAATATAGTGCACAAGGGCCCAGGTCAAGAGTAATGCATTATATAGGGAATAGAGTGCCATTTTGTATCTTGGGCTCAGTTTGTTGTTCTTCTGTGCGTAGCCCTGAGGACAAGGCAGGACAGGGAGACTCAGTTTGTTGTTCCTCTGTGCATAGCCCTGAGGACAAGGCAGGACAGGGAGACTCAGTTTGTTGTTCTTCTGTGCGTAGCCCTGAGGACAAGGCAGGACAGGGAGACTCAGTTTGTTGTTCCTCTGTTCGTAGCCCTGAGGACAAGGCAGGACAGGGAGACTCAGTTTGTTGTTCCTTTGTGCGTAGCCCTGAGGACAAGGCAGGACAGGGAGATTCAGTTTGTTGTTCCTCTGTGCGTAGCCCTGAGGACAAGGCAGGACAGGGAGGCTCAGTTTGTTGTTCCTCTGTTCGTAGCCCTGAGGACAAAGCAGGACAGGGAGGCTCAGTTTGTTGTTCCTCTGTGCGTAGCCCTGAGGACAAGGCAGGACAGTGAGAGCAACACCACTCAGCATGTTTGCTGGGAATCCAATTATTCATCTGAAGCTTTGAATTTAAAAGTGGATTCAGAAAGTCCTAAAGCAATTATAACCCTCTAAAAACCACGGAGAGGCTGGAGGAAGCCGTAGGGCCGGCGGCTGAACCTATATTGTTTTTCTACTTTATGAGCACCTGAACGTCGCCCTCCACCCCTTTATCATTGTGAACTAAGCACTTAGACTGATACTGTTCACATTGTGGCAATCAGCTGTTTTAGAAGACATGAAGACTCTGGGCGATAGGTTAGTAATATCTATATGTTTGGATAGACTCCTGTATTATACAGCTTCTAACAGCAACATATCAGAGAGCTGAACAGACACTTGTATTTCCATGTAATATCATGGCATAGTTATTGTACAAACTGATACAGAACTATAAACTCCATCTCCATTAACTGGTCCCAATAAGATAAGTCATCTTGATCTGCGTTTTAGCAGTAGCACCAAAGTACAGGATTTAAAGAGATCACAGTGAAGTTTCCCACTAGCTCACTCTGTTCTGTCACCCTGAAGACAGGTACTGTTACTCTGGATCTCACCTGTGGTCTCCTGAAGACAGTTACTGTTACTCTGGATCTCACCTGATGTCTCCTAAAGACAGGGACTGTTACTCTGGATCTCACCTAATGTCTCTTGGAGGAAAATCAATATTCAGTCGACCCTGAGGACAGGCGCTTGTTATTTTCTGGTGCATAAATGGAGAGCTTTAAATTGTAATGTGTTTGTTTAGAGGGCTCTCCAGGTACCTGCTGTAGCCTGCAGCCCTATCGTCTCACATCATGCAGAATACTCCCTCCTCTCAATAACTCTCTTTCTCTGAAAAGCCTCTCCTAGCTCTGACGGACCCCCACATAACAGACAGAGCTGAAGAATTTAATCTACTGTAGAGGTTGTATTGCCTGTATTCCTCCTTCAGTTGAGAACACAATAGAGATATAGAGAAAGTCTGAGAACACAGAGCAGCTTCAAGAATCTATGTTAACTAACAACACTACAATGGCATTCTTGCTTTATTGGTAAGCCAAAAACAAATCCTGAATTATAAGATGGTAAAAACATTGATCCAATCAGACAATGAATTTTTTTTAACTAGGCAAGTCAGGTAAGAACAAACTCTTATTTACAATGACGGCCTAGTGGGTTAACTGCCTTGTTCAGGGGCAGAACGACAGATTATTACCTTGTCAGCTCTGGGATTCGATCCAGCAACCTTTCGGTTACTGGCCCAACACTCTAACTACTAGGCTACCTGCCACCCTGAATCAACACGACAGACTGGAAACTAACGGTCAGGAATGAGGATAGCCTGTTTTAGACCAAAGCTCTAACTACTAGGCTACCTGCCACCCTGAATCAACATGACAGACTGGAAACTAACTGTCAGGAATGAGGACAGCCTGTTTCAGACCAACGCTCTAACTACTAGGCTACCTGCCACCCTGAATCAACATGACAGACTGGAAACTAACTGTCAGGAATGAGGACAGCCTGTTTCAGACCAACGCTCTAACTACTAGGCTACCTGCCACCCTGAATCAACATGACAGACTGGAAACTAACGGTCAGGAATGAGGACAGCCTGTTTCAGACCAACGCTCTAACTACTAGGCTACCTGCCACCCTGAATCAACATGACAGACTGGAAACTAACGGTCAGGAATGAGGACAGCCTGTTTCAGACCAACGCTCTAACTACTAGGCTACCTGCCACCCTGAATCAACGACAGACTGGAAACTAACGGTCAGGAATGAGGACAGCCTGTTTCAGACCAACGCTCTAACTACTAGGCTACCTGCCACCCTGAATCAACATGACAGACTGGAAACTAACTGTCAGGAATGAGGACAGCCTGTTTCAGACCAAAGCTCTAACTACTAGGCTACCTGCCACCCTGAATCAACATGACAGACTGGAAACTAACTGTCAGGAATGAGGACAGCCTGTTTCAGACCACGCGTCTCAATCAGGATGCTGTTTTCTGAAGAATGTATCATAGTAGTAACTACATTAAAGATGCCACCTGTGTGGTTTGGACCTGATGGCATCAAATCCTTGTCTGTTGTTTCCTTGTTTTATTGTTGCATAACACAAAGACAAGGCTATTACTTAGCAAACAGAATAAAACTATGTCTTTAGCGATGTCTATAGTGATAGTATTCTGATCCACACTGTAGACTCTTCTTACTGGTCCAGACTAAAAGGTACAGCAGCAGTCTGCCTGCTCTGTTCCTGCTGCTGTTCATTGAATAGTGTTGGGTTGTAGTATGATCTGTTACTGCTGCTGTTCATTGAATAGTGTTGGGCTGTAGTATGATCTGTTACTTCTGCTGTTCATTGAATAGTGTTGGGCTGTATTATGATCTGTTACTGCTGCTGTTCATTGAATAGTGTTGGGCTGTAGTACGATCGGTTACTGCTGCTGTTCATTAAATAGTGTTGGGTTGTAGAATGATAATTTCCTGCTGCTGCTGTTCATTGAATAGTGTTGGGCTGTAATATGATCTGTTCCTATTGCTTTTCATTGAATAGTGTTGGGCTGTAGTATGAACTGTTACTGCTGCTGTTCATTGAATAGTGATGGGCTATAGTATGATCTGTTACTGCTAATGTTCATTGAATAGTGTTGGGTTGTAGAATGATCATTTCCTGCTGCTGCTGTTCATTGAATAGTGTTGGGCTGTAGTACGATCTGTTACTGTTGCTGCTGTTCATTGAATAGTGTTGGGCTGTAGTACGATCTGTTACTGCTGCTGTTCATTGAATAGTGTTGGGCTGTAGTATGGTCTGTTCCTGTTCATGGAAGAGTGTTGGGCTCTAGTATGATCTGTTACTGCTGCTGTTCATTGAATAGTGTTGGGCTGTAGTATGATATGTTCCTGCTGCTGTTCATTGAATAGTGTTGGGCTGTAGTATGATCTGTTACTGCTGCTGTTCATTGAATAGTGTTGGGCTGTAGTACGATATGTTACTGTTGCTGCTGTTCATTGAATAGTGTTGGGCTGTAGTACAATCTGTTACTGCTGCTGTTCATTGAATGGTGGTGGGCTGTAGTATGGTCTGTTACTGCTGCTCTTCATTGAATAGTGTTGGGCTTTAGTATGATCTGTTCCTGCTGCTGTTCATTGAATAGTGTTGGGCTGTAATATGATCTGTTCCTATTGCTTTTCATTGAATAGTGTTGGGCTGTAGTACAATCTGTTACTGCTGCTGTTCATTGAATAGTGTTGGGCTGTAGTATGATCTGTTCCTGTTGCTGTTCATTTAATAGTGTTGGGCTGTAGTATGATCAGTTCCTGCTGCTGTTCATTGAATAGTGTTGGGCTGTAGTATGGTCTGTTCCTGTTCATTGAATGGTGTTGGGCTGTAGTATGATCTGTTACTGCTACTGTTCATTGAATAGTGTTGGGCTGTAGTATGATCTGTTCATGTTCATTGAATAGTGTTGGGCTATAGTATGATCTGTTACTTCTGCTGTTCATTGAATAGTGTTGGGCTGTAGTATGATCTGTTCCTGTTGCTGCTGTTCATTGAATAGTGTTGGGCTGTAGTATGATCTGTTCCTATTGCTGTTCATTGAATAGTGTTGGGCTGTAGTATGAAATGTTACTGCTGCTGTTCATTGAATAGTGTTGGGCTATAGTATGATCTGTTACTTCTGCTTTTCATTGAATAGTGTTGGGCTGTAGTATGATCTGTTACTGTTGCTGCTGTTCATTGAATAGTGTTGGGCTGTAGTATGATCTGTTCCTATTGCTGTTCATTGAATAGTGTTGGGCTGTAGTATGAAATGTTACTGCTGCTGTTCATTGAATAGTGTTGGGCTATAGTATGATCTGTTACTTCTGCTGTTCATTGAATAGTGTTGGGCTGTAGTATGATCTGTTCCTATTGCTGTTCATTGAATAGTGTTGGGCTGTAGTATGAAATGTTACTGCTGCTGTTCATTGAATAGTGTTGGGCTGTAGTACGATCTGTTACTGCTGCTGTTCATTGAATAGTGTTGGGCTTTAGTACGATCGGTTACTGCTGCTGTTCATTAAATAGTGTTGGGTTGTAGAATGATAATTTCCTGCTGCTGCTGTTCATTGAATAGTGTTGGGCTGTAATATGATCTGTTCCTATTGCTTTTCATTGAATAGTGTTGGGCTGTAGTATGAACTGTTACTGCTGCTGTTCATTGAATAGTGATGGGCTATAGTATGATCTGTTACTGCTAATGTTCATTGAATAGTGTTGGGTTGTAGAATGATCATTTCCTGCTGCTGCTGTTCATTGAATAGTGTTGGGATGTAGTATGATATGTTACTGCTGCTGTTCATTGAATAGTGTTGGGCTGTAGTACGATATGTTACTGTTGCTGCTGTTCATTGAATAGTATTGGGCTGTAGTATGGTCTGTTACTGCTGCTGTTCATTGAATAGTGTTGGGCTGTAGTACGATTTGTTACTGTTGCTGCTGTTCAGTGAATAGTGTTGGGCTTTAGTACGATCGGTTACTGCTGCTGTTCATTGAATAGTGTTGGGCTGTAGTACGATCTGTTACTGCTGCTGTTCATTGAATAGTGTTGGGCTGTAGTACGATTTGTTACTGTTGCTGCTGTTCAGTGAATAGTGTTGGGCTTTAGTACGATCGGTTTCTGCTGCTGTTCATTGAATAGTGTTGGGATGTAGTATGATCTGTTACTGCTGCTGTTCATTGAATAGTGTTGGGCTGTAGTATGAACTGTTCCTGCTGCTGCTGTTCATTGAATAGTGTTGGGCTGTAGTATGAACTGTTCCTGCTGCTGCTGTTCATTGAATAGTGTTGGGCTGTAGTATGAACTGTTCCTGCTGCTGCTGTTCATTGAATAGTGTTGGGCTGTAGTATGAACTGTTCCTGCTGCTGCTGTTCATTGAATAGTGTTGGGCTGTAGTATGAACTGTTCCTGCTGCTGCTGTTCATTGAATAGTGTTGGGCTGTAGTATGATCTGTTCCTGCTGCTGCTGTTCATGGAATAGTGTTGGGCTGTAGTATGGTCTGTTACTGCTGCTGTTCATTAAATAGTGTTGGGCTGTAGTATGATCTGTTACTGCTGCTGTTCATTGAATAGTGTTGGGCTGTAGTATTGTCTGTTACTGCTGCTGTTCATTGAATAGTGTTGGGCTGTAGTACGATCTGTTACTGCTGCTGTTAATTGAATAGTGTTGGGCTGTAGTATGGTCTGTTACTGCTGCTGTTAATTGAATAGTGTTGGGCTGTAGTATGGTCTGTTACTGCTGCTGTTAATTGAATAGTGTTGGGCTGTAGTACGATCTGTTACTGCTGCTGCTGTTCATTGAATGGTGGTGGGCTGTAGTATTGTCTGTTATTGCTGCTGTTCATTGAATAGTGTTGGGCTGTAGTACGATCTGTTACTGCTGCTGTTCATTGAATAGTGTTGGGCTGTAGTACAATCTGTTACTGTTGCTGCTGTTCATTGAATAGTGTTGGGCTGTAGTATGGTCTGTTACTGCTGCTGTTCATTGAATCGTGTTGGGATGTAGTATGATCTGTTCCTGCTGCTTTTCATTGAATAGTGTTGGGCTGTAGTGTGATCTGTTACTGTTGCTGCTGTTCATTGAATAGTGTTGGGCTGTAGTATGGTCTGTTACTGCTGCTGTTCATTGAATCGTGTTGGGCTGTAGTATGGTCTGTTACTGCTGCTGTTCATTGAATAGTGTTGGGCTGTATTATGATCTGTTACTGCTGCTGTTCATTGAATAGTGTTGGGCTGTAGTGTGATCTGTTACTGCTGCTGTTCATTGAATAGTGTTGGGCTGTAGTATGATCTGTTACTGCTGCTGTTCATTGAATAGTGTTGGGCTGTAGTATGGTCTGTTACTGCTGCTGCTGTTCATTAAATAGTGTTGGTCTGTTACTGCTGCTGTTCATTGAATAGTGTTGGGCTGTAGTATGATCTGTTACTGCTGCTGTTCATTGAATAGTGTTGGGCTGTAGTATGGTCTGTTACTGCTGCTGCTGTTCATTAAATAGTGTTGGTCTGTTACTGCTGCTGTTCATTGAATCGTGTTGGGCTGTAGTATGATATGTTCCTGCTGCTGTTCATTGAATAGTGTTGGGCTGTAGTATGGTCTGTTACTGCTGCTGTTCATTTAATAGTGTTGGGCTGTAGTATGATATGTTCCTGCTGCTGTTCATTGAATAATGTTGGGCTGTATTATGGTCTGTTACTGCTGCTGTTCATTGAATAATGTTGGGCTGTAGCATACTCTGGTATATCATATTGGACTGTCTGGCTCTGCCTGCAGTCTTCCTGCTGCTGTTCATTGAATAATGTTGGGCTGTAGCATACTCTGGTATATCTTATTGGACTGTCTGGCTCTGCCTGCAGTCTTCCTGCTGCTGCTCATTGAGCGGAAAGCGCTGACCGCTGTGAGCTCCATAAACCTCCCATTTTGATGATCAACAGAGCAGTAAATTAATGAATCATAATGTTATGCCTAATCAAGCACTTTGCAGTGCTGCGTTACAGGGGCCAGCCCAATTAACCAACGGGAGAGACAATTGTTTTGTTTAGCTCGGTGTTCCCGGTGCTAACAGGAGAAGATCTGACAGGCTGATATATACAGTACCAGTCAAAAGTTTGGAAACATCTACTCATTCAATGTTTTTTTTATTTAATTTAATTTTGTACATTGCAGACTAATACTGAATACATCAAAACTATGAAATTATAGTAACCAAAAAAGTGTTAAACACACTCTTGGCATTCTCTCAACCAGAGTTCCCACATATGCTGAGCACTTGAAGGCTGCTTCTCCTTCACTCATCCACTCATCCATTGAGGTTGGGTGATTGTGGAGGACAGGTCATCTAATGCAACACTACATCACTCCCCTTCTTGGTCAAATAGCCCTTACACAGCCTGAAGGTGTGTTGGGTCATTGTCCTGTTGAAAAACAAATTATAGTCCTACTAAGCACAAACCAGATGGGAGTCGCAATTCAAAGGCTCAGACACGAGACATATGTGGCAGGGTCTACAGGAAATTACGGACTACACAAATAAAACCAGCCACGTCAGGGACACCTAAGTCACACTTCCAGACAAACTAAACACCCTCTTTGCCAGCTTTGAGGATAATACAGTGCCACCGTCGTGGCCAGAGAACAAGGACTGCCCCCCCCTCTCCTTCTCTGTGGCTGATGTGAGTCACCCAAAACCCTGCCAAATTTTACAGATGCACAATCGAGAGCAGCATGGTACGGCACAACGCATCACCAGGGGCAAACTACCTGCCCTCCAGGAGACCTACACCACCCGATGTCAAAGGAAGGCCATAAAGATCATCAAGGACGTCAATGACCCGAGCCACTGGCTGTTCACACCACTACCATCCAGAAGACGAGGTTAGTACAGGTGCATCAAAGTTGGGACAGAGAGACTGAAAAACAGCTTCTATCTCAAGGCCATCAGACTGTTAAACAGCCATCACTAACTCAGAGAGGCTCCTGCCTACATTGAGACCCAATCACTGCCCACTAATAAATGGATCACTAGCCACTTTATATAATTACACTCTAAGTAATGACACTTTAATAATGTTTACATATCTTACATTACTCATATCACATGTATATACTGTATTTTATTCATAATGTTTACATATCTTACATTACTCATATCACATGTACAGTGCCTTGCGAAAGTATTCGGCCCCCTTGAACTTTGCGACCTTTTGCCACATTTCAGGCTTCAAACATAAAGATATAAAACTGTATTTTTTTGTGAAGAATCAACAACAAGTGGGACACAATCATGAAGTGGAACGACATTTATTGGATATTTCAAACTTTTTTAACAAATCATAAACTGAAAAATTGGGCGTGCAAAATTATTCAGCCCCCTTAAGTTAATACTTTGTAGCGCCACCTTTTGCTGCGATTACAGCTGTAAGTCGCTTGGGGTATGTCTCTATCAGTTTTGCACATCGAGAGACTAAAATGTTTTCCCATTCCTCCTTACAAAACAGCTCGAGCTCAGTGAGGTTGGATGGAGAGCATTTGTGAACAGCAGTTTTCAGTTCTTTCCACAGATTCTTGATTGGATTCAGGTCTGGACTTTGACTTGGCCATTCTAACACCTGGATATGTTTATTTTTGAACCATTCCATTGTAGATTTTGCTTTATGTTTTGGATCATTGTCTTGTTGGAAGACAAATCTCCGTCCCAGTCTTAGGTCTTTTGCAGACTCCATCAGGTTTTCTTCCAGAATGGTCCTGTATTTGGGTCCATCCATCTTCCCATCAATTTTAACCATCTTCCCTGTCCCTGCTGAAGAAAAGCAGGCCCAAACCATGATGCTGCCACCACCATGTTTGACAGTGGGGATGGTGTGTTCAGGGTGATGAGCTGTGTTGCTTTTACGCCAAACATAACGTTTTGCATTGTTGCCAAAAAGTTCAATTTTGGTTTCATCTGACCAGAGCACCTTCTTCCACATGTTTGGTGTGTCTCCCAGGTGGCTTGTGGCAAACTTTAAACGACACTTTTTATGGATATCTTTAAGAAATGGCTTTCTTCTTGCCACTCTTCCATAAAGGCCAGATTTGTGCAATATACGACTGATTGTTGTCCTATGGACAGAGTCTCCCACCTCAGCTGTAGATCTCTGCAGTTCATCCAGAGTGATCATGGGCCTCTTGGCTGCATCTCTGATCAGTCTTCTCCCTGTATGAGCTGAAAGTTTAGAGGGACGGCCAGGTCTTGGTAGATTTGCAGTGGTCTGATACTCCTTCCATTTCAATAGTATCGCTTGCACAGTGCTCCTTGGGATGTTTAAAGCTTGGGAAATCTTTTTGTATCCAAATCCGGCTTTAAACTTCTTCACAACAGTATCTCGGACCTGCCTGGTGTGTTCCTTGTTCTTCATGATGCTCTCTGCGCTTTTAACGGACCTCTGAGACTATCACAGTGCAGGTGCATTTATACGGAGACTTGATTACACACAGGTGGATTGTATTTATCATCATTAGTCATTTAGGTCAACATTGGATCATTCAGAGATCCTCACTGAACTTCTGGAGAGAGTTTGCTGCACTGAAAGTAAAGGGGCTGAATAATTTTGCACACCCAATTTTTCAGTTTTTGATTTGTTAAAAAAGTTTGAAATATCCAATAAATGTCGTTCCACTTCATGATTGTGTCCCACTTGTTGTTGATTCTTCACAAAAAAATACAGTTTTATATCTTTATGTTTGAAGCCTGAAATGTGGCAAAAGGTCGCAAAGTTCAAGGGGGCTGAATACTTTCGCAAGGCACTGTATATACTGTATTTTATTAATAATGTTTGCATTACTAGTTAGATATTACTTCACTGTCGGAACTAGAAGCACAAGCATTTCACTGCACTCGCCATCTGATAAACATGTGTATGTGACAAATACATTTTGATTTAGATGGCTTATCGCTGCAGAATGCTGTCGTAGCCCTGCTGGTTAAGTGCGCCTTGAATTCTAAATCAGCAAAGCACCCCCAAACCATCACACCTCTTCCTCCATGCTTCACGGTGGGAAGCATCCGTTCATATACTCTGCATTTCACAAAGACACGGCGATTTGAACCAAAAATCTCAAATGTGGACTCATCAGACCAAAGTACAGATTTCTACCGGTCTAATGTCCACTGTTCATGTTTCTTGGCCCAAGAAAGTCTCTTCTTCTTATGGGTGTCCTTTAGTAGTGGTTTTCTTGCAGCAAATCAACCATGAAGGCCTGATTCACGCAGTCTCCTCTGAACAGTTGATGTTGAGATGTGTCTGTTCCTTGAACTCTGTGAAGCATTTATTTAGGCTTGCAAGGCTAGTAACTCTAATGCACTTATCCTCCTCTACTGCAGAGCTAACTCTAGGCCTTCCTTTCCTGTGGTGGTCCTCAGAGAATGTGTGCAAAGCTGTCGTTAAGGCACACCTGAAGGCACACCTGAAGCTGGTTGAGAGAATGTGTGCAAAGCTGTCGTTAAGGCAAAGGATGGCTACTTTGAAAATGTATTTTGATTTCTTTAACACTTTTTTGGTTACTGCATGATTCTATATGTGTTATTTGATAGTTTTGATGAATTCACTATAATTCTACAATGTAGAAAATTAGTAGAAAATTAAGAAAAACTTAACTTAGAAACTTAGAAAAGCAACGTCTGGTTGCTCCTCATTACACACCATGGACTAACAAATATTCTCTACATAAACAACATAGGAATAACTACAAAAGTTATTGTAGGACCTCTTATAAACAATATTAGGCCCCGCCTTTGGAACTTTGTCTTCCTAGATCAGTACATCACACGGATGTGGATACTGCTTTCAGACACATTACTGCAGTAAAAGTAATGATGGGATCAATACATGTTGATGATTACACTCTTGTTTAGTTTGTAACTACCCTGGTAGGTTGATTGATAACCTGAACCAGGTTACAGGCACTGGTTACAGTTTGAAGCTTTCCCTTAAGTGAGCAGCCTGATGAATGCCAGTCAATATTTAAATTGACTGGCTTTCATGTATCTATGAGTTGTGGGGAACAGGCTAGATCTATATCTATGAGTATTGGGGAACAGGCTAGATCTAAATCTATGAGTGTTGGGGAACAGGCTAGATCTATATCTGTTGGGGTCAGGAGAACAGGCTGGATCTATATCTATGAGTGGTGGGGAACAGGCTAGATCTATATCTATGAGTGGTGGGGAACAGGCTAGATCTATATCTATGAGTGGTGGGGAACAGGCTAGATCTATATCTATGAGTGGTGGGGAACAGGCTAGATTTATATCTATGAGTGGTGGGGAACAGGCTAGATCTATCTCTATGAGTGGTGGGGAACAGGCTGATCTATATCTATGAGTGGTGGGGAACAGGCTAGATCTATATCTATGAGTGGTATGGAACAGGCTAGATCTATATCTATGAGTGGTGGGGAACAGGCTAGATCTATATCTATGAGTGGTGGGGAACAGGCTAGATCTATATCTATGAGTGGTATGGAACAGGCTAGATTTATATCTATGAGTGGTGGGGAACAGGCTAGATCTATATCTATGAGTGGTGGGGAACAGGCTAGATCTATCTCTGTGAGTGGTGGGGAACAGGCTAGATCTATATCTATGAGTGGTGTGGAACAGGCTAGATCTATATCTATGGGTGGTATGGAACAGGCTGGAGCTATATCGGTTGGGGTCAGGAGAACAAGCTGGAGCATGTTGTGTTCATGCTATTCAATGTTATTCAATACTATTAATTGTTGTCCAATGTTATCTAATACTATTCAATGCTATTCCTTGTTATTCAATGCTATTCAATGAAAATAAATACAATTCAATGCTATTCCATGTTATTCAAAGCTATTCAATGTCATTCAATGAAATGCAATGCTATTCAATACTATTCAATACTTTTCAATGCTACTCAATATTATTCAATGATATTCAATGCTATTAAATTCTATTCAATACTTTCAAAGCTACTCAATGTTATTCAAAACTATTCAATGTTGTTCAATGCTATTCAATGCTATTAAATTATATTCAATACTTTCAAAGCTACTCGATATTATTCAATGATATTCAATGCTATTAAATTCTATTCATTACTTTCAAAGCTACTCAATGTTATTTAAAACTATTCAATGTCATTCAATGTTGTTCAATGCTATTCAATGTTATTAAATTTTATTCAACACTGTTCAATGTTATTCAATGCTATTCAGTGTTTTTCAATGTTATTCAATGCTATTCAGTGTTTTTCAATGTTATTCAATGCTATTCAGTGTTTTTCAATGTTATTCAATGTTATTCAATGCTATTCAGTGTTTTTCAATGATATTCAATGCTATTCAGTGTTTTTCAATGTTATTCAAGCACCACATATTGTTGTGCATAGATGTCTTGGGGGTTTCAGGGTTGCATTTTTTTTGTCATCATCTTTTACATATTTTGATTAGGACACAAGTCAATGACTGTATCATTAGAGGATACCTCCATCTATTGATTAGGACACAAGTCAATCACTGTGTCATTAGAGGATACCTCCATCTATTGATTAGGACACAAGTCAATGACTGTGTCATTAGAGGATACCTCCATCTATTGATTAGGACACAAGTCAATGACTGTGTCATTAGAGGATACCTCCATCTATTGATTAGGACACAAGTCAATCACTGTGTCATTAGAGGATACCTCCATCTATTGATTAGGACACAAGTCAATGACTGTGTCATTAGAGGATACCTCCATCTATTGATTAGGACACAAGTCAATCACTGTGTCATTATAGAATTCCTCCATCTATTGATTAGGACACAAGTCATTCACCGTGTCGTTAGAGGATACCTCCATCTATTGATTAGGATACAAGTCAATCACCGTGTCATTAGAGCATACCTCCTATTGATTAGGATACAAGTCAATCACTGTGTCATTAGAGGATACCTCCTATTGATTAGAATACAAGTCAATCACAGTGAATGAGACACATAAGCAGCCATACCATCTGTGGTCTGTAGGCTGATCCTGGTTGTGGAGCTACACTCTCAGAAGGAAGCCTTCCAGAAGGGTTCTTCGGCTGTTCCCGTAGGAGAGCCCTCTGGGTTCCTGATATAACCCTTTTGGGTTTCATATAGACACCTCAGTGGAACATAGAACTAAAACTGCCTGAAAATAAAAAGGGTTTGTCAAAAGGTTCTCCTGTGGGGACAGCCAAAGAACCATTTTAGGTTCTAGATAGCACCTTTTTTTCTGAAAGTGTACGCTGTCCCAAACCTCTAAAATCCTCAACATTGTCACTACAAATGTCTGTGCTCATGACAGAAAATGACATTGTATTGTGCACGCAGCCGATTCCTGCAGCCTTGCTAGCGGCAGGGCAAGATAAGCAGCTGTCACAGCCTTGGGTGGGGCTGGGCGGCTGGGCGGCTGGGCTGCTGGGCGCTCACTGTTCTGCTCCAAACACCCCGAGGTTAGCACCTACTAAAGCAGAGCAAGGACAGCCAAACAACAAAGGTAGCCTTGCCTTTAGTCCTGCCCACTTTGGCAGTTTAAATGGATAGATTTCACATACCTCACAGGTCCCAACGTTGGCTAACTTCATACAGCTCGGTTGATATCAAACAGATAAATTAGCACATAAGCTAATATAGTGATGCAGAGAGTGTTGATTGAAAAGCTACTATAGTATGATGTGTAGCATGAATACTGTGGTGTATGTTCACAATGGACATGGTAGCATTGAGCTGTATGGTTCAGCCTCCACAGGCCTAGGTTAACTTAGTGAAGATTATTGGCATGTGGGGTTCAAGGTCTATCTAGCAGCTCTACCTAACGTCCTGAGGCTGGACAGGTGATTGATCTGGTAAGACTGGACAGGTGATTGGTCAAGTAAGACTGAACTGGTTACTGGTCTGGTAAGACTGAACTGGTTACTGGTCTGGTAAGACTGGGGTTATATCCTTCCTGTTTGGCCCTGTCTGGGGTGTCCTCGGATGGGGCCACAGTGTCTCCTGACCCCTCCTGTCTCAGCATTCAGTATTTATGCTGCAGTAGTTTATGTGTCGGGGGGCTAGGGTCAGTTTGTTATATCTGGAGTACTTCTCCTGTCCTATTCGGTGTCCTGTGTGAATTTAAGTGTGCTCTCTCTAATTCTCTCTTTCTCTCTTTCTTTCTCTCTCTCGGAGGACCTGAGCCCTAGGACCATGCCTCAGGACTACCTGACATGATGACTCCTTGCTGTCCCCAGTCCACCTGGCCGTGCTGCTGCTCCAGTTTCAACTGTTCTGCCTTATTATTATTGGACCATGCTGGTAATTTATGAACATTTGAACATCTTGGCCATGTTCTGTTATAATCTCCACCCGGCACAGCCAGAAGAGGACTGGCCAACCCACATAGCCTGGTTCCTCTCTAGGTTTCTTCCTAGGTTTTTGCCTTTCTAGGGAGTTTTTCCTAGCCACCGTGCTTCTACACCTGCATTGCTTGCTGTTTGTGGTTTTAGGCTGGGTTTCTGTACAGCACTTTGAGATATCAGCTGATGTACGAAGGGCTATATAAATACATTTGATTTGATTTGATTTGATTTGAACTCGTTACTGGTCTGGTAAGACTGAACTGGTTACTGGTCTGGTAAGACTGAACTGGTCTGGTAAGACTGAACTGGTTACTGGTCTGGTAAGACTGAACTGGTTACTGGTCTGGTAAGACTGAACTGGTTACTGGTCTGGTAAGACTGAACTGGTTACTGGTCTGGTAAGACTGAACGGGTTACTGGTCTGGTAAGACTGAACTGGTTACTGGTCTGGTAAGACTGAACTGGTTATTGGTCTGGTAAAACTGGGTTGATAGTTGACCTGTTATCGCCCTGCATGGACCACTCATGGTCTGATAAGACTGGGTTGATAGTTGACCTGTTATCGCCTTGCATGGACCACTCATGGTCTGATAAGACTGGGTTGATAGTTGACCTGTTATCACCCTGCATGGACCACTCATGGTCTGATAAGACTGGGTTGATAGTTGACCTGTTGTCACCCTGCATGGACCACTCATTTCAGTCCACTTAAATGCCCTCGTACCTTGACTTTTCCCAAATGTTGTTACGTTACAGCCTTATTCTAAAATGGATTAATACATTTAAAAATCTCATCAACCCACACACAAAATACCCTAATGACTGCAGAGATGGTTTTCCTTCTGGAAGGTTCTCCCATCTCCACAGAGAAACTCTGGAGCTCTGTCAGAGTGACCTTCTATCAGAGTCACCTCCCTGACCAAGGCACTTCTCCCCCGATTGTTCAGTTTGGCCTGGGTGGCCAGCTCTAGGAAGAGTCTTGGTGGTTGCGAACGTCTTCCATTGAAGAAGAATGGAGGCCACTGTGTTCTCGGGGACCTTCAATGCTGCAGACATGTTTTGGTTCCCTTCCCCAGATCACGTCACAATCCTCGACGGACAACTCCGTCCACGTCATGGCTGGGTTTTTGCTCTGACACTGCCAACTGTGGGACCTTTATATGGACAGGTGTGTGCTATTCCAAATCATGTCCAATCAATTGAATTTACCACAGGTGGACTCCAATCAAGTTGTAGAAATATCTCAGGGATGATCGATGGAAACAGGATGCACCTGAGCTCCGTTTTGAATCTCAGAGCAAAAGGTCTGAATACTAATGTAAGTAAGGTATTTCTGTTTTAGTTTGTCTGATATGTTAGTTGTGTTAGACCCTGGGACCCTGGGACTGTTAAATCATATCTGATATGTTAGTTGTGTTAGACCCTGTGACTGTTAAATCATATCTGATATGTTAGTTGTGTTAGACTCTGGTACCCCGGGGCTGTTAAATCATATCAGATATGTTAGTTGTGTTAGACCCTGGGACTGTTAAATCATATCAGATATGTTAGTTGTGTTAGACCCTGGGACTGTTAAATCATGTCTGATATGTTAGTTGTGTTAGACCCTGGGACTGTTAAATCATATCTGATATGTTAGTTGTGTTAGACCCTGGGACCCTGGGACTGTTAAATCATATCTGATATGTTAGTTGTGTTATACCCTGGGACTGTGCTTCTTGTGTTTTATGATGTCTGATGAGTGATGGGTTTGAGGTTTCATACCCATGTTAATTAGGTTTTGAATAGTTTAAGAAGACAATTACTGTAGAATATGATGAAGAAAGTTACCAGGAAATTATGATCATGTCAATTACCACGGACTTTCTTAAAAGCAATTATTAGAGTATTTTCATTTTAATCTGCTCTTTTTAGTCTACTTTGACCAACATCCCAACCCTGAACTTCACAATGTGTTACACACCTCAACATGACAGTTGGCTAATTGCTTATTTATTATTTCCAACACATGTGTTCAGGTGTCTCTTTGTGTTTCCTTGACGACCTTGAGTGACAGCTAAGGGAGGTATCAGTGTTCTAACCACCCTCCCACTTCCTCTTCATGTCCTCATTGCCCAGAGAATTTCACTACATTTCCTGCAAAATGTATCTTTTCCATCTGGCCTTATCTTTCCATCCAATATCCTCACTGAGCTTTGAAGGTGGGAGGTTATCAGACTAGGAGTGGGAGTCACTGTAATACACAATCAGACTAGGAGTGGGAGTCACTGTAACACACAGTCAGACTAGGAGTCACTGTAACACACAGTCAGACTAGGAGTGGGAGTCACTGTAATACACAGACAGACTAGGAGTGGGAGTCACTGTTACACACAGTCAGACTAGGAGTGGGAGTCACTGTTACACACAGTCAGACTAGGAGTGGGAGTCACTGTAACACACAGTCAGACTAGGAGTGGGAGTCACTGTAATACACAGACAGACTAGGAGTGGGAGTCACTGTAATAAACAGACAGACTAGGAGTGGGAGTCACTGTTACACACAGTCAGACTAGGAGTCACTGTAATATACAGACAGACAAGGAGTGGGAGTCACTGTAATACACAGACAGACTAGGAGTGGGAGTCACTGTTACACACAGTCAGACTAGGAGTGGGAGTCACTGTTACACACAGTCAGACTAGGAGTGGGAGTCACTGTAACACACAGTCAGACTAGGAGTGGGAGTCACTGTAATACACAGACAGACTAGGAGTGGGAGTCACTGTAATAAACAGACAGACTAGGAGTGGGAGTCACTGTTACACACAGTCAGACTAGGAGTCACTGTAATATACAGACAGACAAGGAGTGGGAGTCACTGTAATACACAGGCAGACTAGGAGTGGGAGTCACTGCAATACACAGACAGACTAGGAGTGGGAGTCACTGTTACACACAGGCAGACTAGGAGTGGGAGTCACTGTTACACACAGTCAGACTAGGAGTGGGAGTCACTGTTACACAGAGACAGACTAGGAGTGGGAGTCACTGTTACGCACAGGCAGACTAGGAGTGGGAGTCACTGTTTCACACAGTCAGACTAGGAGTGGGAGTCACTGTTACACACAGTCAAACTAGACTAACACCTGGAGTAAATATTTGTCAAAATGAATCCTGTGAATACCTTTAGTTTAAAGTCAGTGTTTCCCTAAACTGTATTACTCCCCCCCAGGCCCTGGGACTACAGATTTATAATCCCCCCCAGGCCCTGGGACTACAGCTTTATAATTTCCCCCCCCCCCAGGCCCTGGGACTACAGCTTGATAAATCACAGCCCGGGTGCTGCTCCAATTTGTCAAAGTCATTCATTCTAGTGGGCTCTAACCTATCTGTCATTGGCTGAGAGAGGCCGTGAGGCAGCTTGGATGTCTTAACCTCATGTGCTTACTCATATTCCTCTTCTCAGTGTTTAGACCAGGCTAAATTAAGAGGTGGTCAGGAGTCTGTTCAGACCAGGCTAAATGAAGAGGTGGACAGGAGTCTGTTTAGACCAGGCTAAATGAAGAGGTGGTCAGGAGTCTGTTTAGACCAGGCTATATGAAGAGGTGGTCAGGAGTCTGTTTAGACCAGGCTAAATGTAGAGGTGGTCAGGAGTCTGTTTAGACCAGGCTATATGAAGAGGTGGTCAGGAGTATGTTTAGACCAGGCTATATGAAGAGGTGGTCAGGAGTCTGTTTAGACCAGGCTATATGAAGAGGTGGTCAGGAGTCTGTTCAGACCAGGCTAAATGAAGAGGTGGTCAGGAGTCTGTTTAGACTAGGCTAAATGTAGAGGTGGTCAGGAGTCTGTTTAGACCAGGCTAAATGAAGAGGTGATCAGGAGTCTGTTTAGACCAGGCTAAATGTAGAGGTGGTCAGGAGTCTGTTTAGACCAGGCTAAATGAAGAGGTGGACAGGAGTGTATGCATGTTATGTACAGTGCCTTGCGAAAGTATTCGGCCCCCTTGAACTTTGCGACCTTTTGCCACATTTCAGGCTTCAAACATAAAGATATAAAACTGTATTGTTTTGTGAAGAATCAACAACAAGTGGGACACAATCATGAAGTGGAACGACATTTATTGGATATTTCAAACTTTTTTAACAAATCAAAAACGGAAAAATTGGGCGTGCAAAATTATTCAGCCCCCTTAAGTTAATACTTTATAGCGCCACCTTTTGCTGCGATTACAGCTGTAAGTCGCTTGGGGAATGTCCCTATCAGTTTTGCACATCGAGAGACTGACATTTTTTCCCATTCCTCCTTGAAAAACAGCTCGAGCTCAGTGAGGTTGGATGGAGAGCATTTGTGAACAGCGGTTTTTAGTTCTTTCCACAGATTCTCGATTGGATTCAGGTCTGGACTTTGACTTGGCCATTCTAACTCCTGGATATGTTTATTTTTGAACCATTCCATTGTAGATTTTGCTTTATGTTTTGGATCATTGTCTTGTTGGAAGACAAATCTCCGTCCCAGTCTCAGGTCTTTTGCAGACTCCATCAGGTTTTCTTCCAGAATGGTCCTGTATTTGGCTCCATCCATCTTCCCATCAATTTTAACCATCTTCCCTGTCCCTGCTGAATAAAAGCAGGCCCAAACCATGATGCTGCCACCACCATGTTTGACAGTGGGGATGGTGTGTTCAGCTGTGTTGCTTTTACGCCAAACATAACGTTTTGCATTGTTGCCAAAAAGTTCAATTTTGGTTTCATCTGACCAGAGCACCTTCTTCCCCATGTTTGGTGTGTCTCCCAGGTGGCTTGTGGCAAACTTTAAACAACACTTTTTATGGATATCTTTAAGAAATAGCTTTCTTCTTGCCACTCTTCCACAAAGGCCAGATTTGTGCAATATACAATTGATTGTTGTCCTATGGACAGAGTCTCCCACCTCAGCTGTAGATCTCTGCAGTTCATCCAGAGTGATCATGGGCCTCTTGGCTGCATCTCTGATCAGTCTTCTCCTTGTATGAGCTGAAGGTTTAGAGGGACGGCCATGTCTTGGTAGATTTGCAGTGGTCTGATACTCCTTCCATTTCAATATTATCGCTTGCACAGTGCTCCTTGGGATGTTTAAAGCTTGGGAAATCTTTTTGTATCCAAATCCGTCTTTAAACTTCTTCACAACAGTATCTCGGACCTGCCTGGTGTGTTCCTTGTTCTTCATGATGCTCTCTGCGCTTTTAACGGACCTCTGAGACTATCACAGTGCAGGTGCATTTATACGGAGACTTGATTACACACAGGTGGATTGTATTTATCATCATTAGTCATTTAGATCAACATTGGATCATTCAGAGATCCTCACTGAACTTCTGGAGAGAGTTTGCTACACTGAAAGTAAAGGGGTTGAATAATTTTACACGTCCAATTTTTCAGTTTTTGATTTGTTAAAAAAGTTTGAAATATCCAATAAATGTCGTTCCACTTCATGATTGTGTCCCACTTGTTGTTGATTCTTCACAAAAAAATACAGTTTTATATCTTTATGTTTGAAGCCTGAAATGTGGCAAAAGGTCGCAAAGTTCAAGGGGGCCGAATACTTTCGCAAGGCACTGTATGTTGAGCTGTCCATCTATAGCACATCACTCAGGTGTTTGTGTCTAGAATTAATTAGCAAGGCTATAGTGTATGTTATGTATGTAGAGCTGTCCATCTAAAGCACATCACTGTGCTTTGTGTCTAGAATTAATAGCATGGTTATAGTTGTCACGCCCTGATCTGTTTCACTTGTCTTTGTGCTTTTCTCCACCCGCCTCCAGCTGTTGCCCATCTTACCCATTATCCCTGTGTATTCATACCTGTGTTCTCTGTTTGTCTGTTGCCAGTTCATCTTGTTTGTCAAGTCAACCAGCGTTTTGTATCACCGCCTGCTTTCCCACAGTCTCTCTTTTTTTCGCTCTCCTGGTTTTGACCTTTGCCTGACCTGACTCTGAGCCCGCCTGACTGACCACTCTGCCTGCCCCTGACCCTGAGTCTGCCTGCCGTCCTGTGCTTTTGCCACTAATCTGGATTATCGACCCTGTCTGTCTTGACCAGTCGTTGCCTGCCACTGTTGCTGTAATACTTTTTTTTTTCTTCAACACAGTCTGAATTTGGATCCTGAAACATGATAACATACACTATTATGTATACAGAACTGTTCATCTAAAGCATTTTTATATAATAGTCCTCATAAAGCAGGGTATATAATAGTCCTCATGAAGCAGGGTATATAATAGTCCTCATAAAGCAGGGTATATAATAGCCCACATGAAGCTGGGTATATAATAGTCCTCATAAAGCAGGGTATATAATAGTCCTCATAAAGCAGGGTATATAATAGTCCTCATAAAGCAGGGTATATAATAGTCCTCATAAAGCAGGGTATATAATAGTCCTCATAAAGCAGGGTATATAATAGTCCTCATGAAGCAGGGTATATAATAGTCCTCATAAAGCAGGGTATATAATAGTCCTCATAAAGCAGGGTATATAATAGTCCTCATGAAGCAGGGTATATAATAGTCCTCATAAAGCAGGGTATATAATAGTCCACATGAAGCTGGGTATATAATAGTCCTCATAAAGCAGGGTATATAATAGTCCTCATAAAGCAGGGTATATAATAGTCCTCATAAAGCAGGGTATATAATAGTCCTCATAAAGCAGGGTATATAATAGTCCTCATGGAGCAGGGTATATAATAGTCCTCATGAAGCAGGGTATATAATAGTCCTCTAAAAGCAGGGTATATAATAGTCCTCATAAAGCAGGGTATATAATAGTCCTCATAAAGCAGGGTATATAATAGTCCTCATAAAGCTGGGTATATAATAGTCCTCATAAAGCAGGGTATATAATAGTCCTTATAAAGCAGGGTATATAATAGTCCTCTAAAAGCAGGGTATATAATAGTCCTCATAAAGCAGGGTATATAATAGTCCTCATGAAGCAGGGTATATAATAGTCCTCACAAAGCAGGGTATATAATAGTCCTCATAAAGCAGGGTATACAATAGTCCTCATAAAGCGGGGTATATAATAGTCGTCATAAGGCGGGGTATACAATAGTCCTCATAAAGCATGGTATATAATATTGCTCATGAAGGTGGGTATATAATAAACCTCATAAAGCAGGGTATATAATAGTCCTCTAAAAGCTGGGTATATAATAGTCCCCATAAAACAGGGTATATAATAGTCCTCTTGAAGCAGGGTATATAATAGTCCTCTTGAAGCAGGGTATAAAATAGTTCTCATGAAGCAGGGTATATAATGGTCCCCATGAAGCAGGGTATATAATAGTCCTCATGAAAGAGGGTATATAATAGTCCTCATGAAACAGGGTGTATAATAGTCCTCACAAAGCAGGGTATATAATAGTCCTCATAAAGCAGGGTATACAATAGTCCTCATAAAGCGGGGTATATAATAGTCGTCATAAGGCGGGGTATACAATAGTCCTCATAAAGCATGGTATATAATATTGCTCATGAAGGTGGGTATATAATAAACCTCATAAAGCAGGGTATATAATAGTCCTCTAAAAGCTGGGTATATAATAGTCCCCATAAAACAGGGTATATAATAGTCCTCTTGAAGCAGGGTATATAATAGTCCTCTTGAAGCAGGGTATAAAATAGTTCTCATGAAGCAGGGTATATAATGGTCCCCATGAAGCAGGGTATATAATAGTCCTCATGAAAGAGGGTATATAATAGTCCTCATGAAACGGGGTGTATAATAGTCCTCATAAAACATGGTATAGAATTGTCCTCATAAAACATGGTATATGATAGTACTCATAAAGCATGGTTTAGAATTGTCCTCATGAAGCAGGGTATATAATAGTCCTCATAAAGCAGGGAATATAATAGTCCTCATAAAGCAGGGTATAGAATAGTCCTCATAAAACATAGTATGGAATAGTCCTCATAAAGCATGGTATAGAATTGTCCACACAACACAGGAACAAAAGCAGTAGTCTTCTCTTAAAAGAAATGGTTATGTACATTATCACACCAGTATAACAAGATAACTGTGGTTAGTGATATGACGGAAATAATAAAATCACACATTGACCTCATAAAACTAAGGAATATAGAAGAATTGTCTGGCAAAATAGATTGTTACATGCATTTTTACAAATGTGAAGCAGTCACTTTGTGCAAAGTGTATAATTCCAGTTGTAATGAGACATTGATATGAAAGCATTAAAGTATGGAAATTATCATTATTTCCGTTGTAACCAGTGGCGATTTTAGCATGTAAATCTTGGTGGGGCAAAAAAATAAAATAACATTTAATACATGGCAGCAAAGACACTAGACAACACAACACTAAACCATACATTAATTATGCTATAACGGCGACAAGCGTTAGGGCCTACATGAAGCTGTTAGGGCCTACATGAAGCTGTTAAAGACTACATAAAGCTGTTAGAGACTACATAAAGCTGTTAGAGACTACATAAAGCTGTTAGAGCCTACATAAAGCTGTTAGGGCCTACATAAAGCTGCTAGGGCCTATATAAAGCTGTTAGGGCCTTCATAAAGCTGTTAGAGCCTACATAAAGCTGTTAGAGACTACATAAACCTGTTAGAGCCTACATAAAGCTGTTAGGGCCTTCATAAAGCTGTTAGAGCCTACATAAAGCTGTTAGAGACTACATAAAGCTGTTAGAGCCTACATAAAGCTGTTAGGGCCTACATAAAGCTGTTAGGGCCTACATAAAGCTGTTAGAGCCTACATAAAGCTGTTAGGGCCTACATAAAGCTGCTAGGGCCTACATAAAGCTGTCAGGGCCTACACAAAGCTGTTAGGGTCTACATAAAGCGGTTAGAGCCTACATAAAGCTGTTAAAGCCTACATAAAGCTGTTAGGGTCTACATAAAGCTGTTAAAGCCTACATAAAGCTGTTAGGGCCTACATAAAGCTGTTAGGACCTACATGAAACTGTTAGGGACTACATAAAGCTGTTAGAGCCTAAATAAAGCTGTTAGAGCCTACATGAAACTGTTAGGGCCTACATAAAGCTGTTAGGGCCTACATAAAGCTGCTAGGGCCTACATAAAGCTGTCAGGGCCTACATAAAGCTGTTAGGGCCTACATAAAGCTGTTAGGGCCTACATAAAGCTGTTAGGGCCTACATAAAACTGTTAGGGCCTACATAAAGCTGCTAGGGCCTACATAAAGCGGTTAGAGACTACATAAAGCTGTTAGAGCCTACATAAAGCTGTTAGGGCCTACATAAAGCTGTTAGGGCCTACATAAAGCTGTTAGAGCCTACATAAAGCTGTTAGGGCCTACATAAAGCTGCTAGGGCCTACATAAAGCTGTTAGGGCCTACATAAAAATGTCAGGGCCTACATAAAGCTGTTAGGGCCTACATAAAGCTGTTAGGGCCTACATAACGCTGTTAGGGCCTACATAAAGCTGTTAGAGCCTACATAAAGCTGTTGGGGCCTACATGAAGCTGCTAGGGCCTACATAAAGCTGTTAGGGCCTACATAAAGCTGTCAGGGCCTACATAAAGCTGTTAGGGCCTACATAAAGCTGTTAGGGCCTCCATAACGCTGTTAGGGCCTACATAAAGCTGTCAGGGCCTACATAAAGCTGTTAGGGACTACATAACGCTGTTAGGGCCAACATAAAGCTGTTAGAGCCTACATAAAGCTGTTAGGGCCTACATATAGCTGTTAGGGTCTACATGAAGCTGTTAGGGTCTACATGAAGCTGTTAGAGCCTACATAAAGCTGTTAGAGCCTACATAAAGCTGTTAGGGCCTACATAAAGCTGTTAGGGCCTACATAACGCTGTTAGGGCCTACATAAAGCTGTCAGGGCCTACATAAAGCTGTTAGGGCCTACATAAAGCTGTCAGGGCCTACATAGAGCTGTTAGGGCCTACATAACGCTGTTAGGGCCTACATAAAGCTGCTAGGGCCTACATAACGCTGTCAGGGTCTACATAAAGCTGTTAGGGCCTACGTAAAGCGGTTAGAGCCTACATAAAGCTGTTAAAGCCTACATAAAGCTGTCAGGGCCTACATAAAGCTGTTAGGACCTACATGAAACTGTTAGGGACTACATAAAGCTGTTAGAGCCTAAATAAAGCTGTTAGAGCCTACATGAAACTGTTAGGGCCTAAATAAAGCTGTTAGAGCCTACATGAAACTGTTAGAGCCAACATAAAGCTGTTGGGTCTACATAAAACTGTTAGAGCCAACATCAAGGTGTTAGGGTCTACATAAAGCTGTTACAGCCTACATAAAGCTGTTAGGGCCTACATGAAGCTGTTAAAGCCTACATAAAGCTGTTAGAGCCTACATAAAGCTGTTAGGGCCTACATAAAGCTGTTAGGGCCTACATAAACGTGTTAGAGCCTACATAAAGCTACTAGGGCCTACATAAAGCTGTTAGGGCCTACATAAAGCTGTTAGGGCCTACATAAAACTGTCAGGGCCTACATAAAGCTGCTAGGGCCTACAAAAAGCGGTTAGAGCCTACATAAAGCTGTTAGGGCCTACATAAAGCTGTTAGGGCCTACATAAAGCTGTTAGAGCCTACATAAAGCTGTTAGGGCCTACATAAAGCTGCTAGGGCCTACATAAAGCTGTTAGGGCCTACATAAAAATGTCAGGGCCTACATAAAGCTGTTAGGGCCTACATAAAGCTGTTAGGGCCTACATAACGCTGTTAGGGCCTACATAAAGCTGTTAGAGCCTACATAAAGCTGTTGGGGCCTACATGAAGCTGCTAGGGCCTACATAAAGCTGTTAGGGCCTACATAAAGCTGTCAGGGCCTACATAAAGCTGTTAGGGCCTACATAAAGCTGTTAGGGCCTACATAACGCTGTTAGGGCCTACATAAAGCTGTTAGGGACTACATAACGCTGTTAGGGCCAACATAAAGCTGTTAGAGCCTACATAAAGCTGTTATGGCCTACATATAGCTGTTAGGGTCTACATGAAGCTGTTAGGGTCTACATGAAGCTGTTAGAGCCTACATAAAGCTGTTAGAGCCTACATAAAGCTGTTAGGGCCTACATAAAGCTGTTAGGTCCTACATAATTCTGTTAGGGCCTACATAAAGCTGTCAGGGCCTACATAAAGCTGTTAGGGCCTACATAAAGCTGTCAGGGCCTACATAGAGCTGTTAGGGCCTACATAACGCTGTTAGGGCCTACATAAAGCTGTTAGGGCCTACATAAAGCGGTTAGAGCCTACATAAAGCTGTTAGAGCCTACATAAAGCTGTTAGGGCCTACATAAAGCTGTTAGGGCCTACATAAAGCTGTTAGGGCCTACATAACGCTGTTAGGGCCTACATAAAGCTGTTGGGGCCTACATGAAGCTGCTAGGGCCTACATAAAGCTGTTAGGGCCTACATAAAGCTGTCAGGGCCTACATAAAGCTGTTAGGGCCTACATAAAGCTGTTAGGGCCTACATAACGCTGTTAGGGCCTACATAAAGCTGTCAGGGCCTACATAAAGCTGTTAGGGACTACATAACGCTGTTAGGGCCAACATAAAGCTGTTAGAGCCTACATAAAGCTGTTAGGGCCTACATATAGCTGTTAGGGTCTACATGAAGCTGTTAGGGTCTACATGAAGCTGTTAGAGCCTACAGAAAGCTGTTAGAGCCTACATAAAGCTGTTAGGGCCTACATAAAGCTGTTAGGGCCTACATAACGCTGTTAGGGCCTACATAAAGCTGTCAGGGCCTACATAAAGCTGTTAGGGCCTACATAAAGCTGTCAGGGCCTACATAGAGCTGTTAGGACCTACATAACGCTGTTAGGGCCTACATAAAGCTGCTAGGGCCTACATAAAGCTGTCAGGGTCTACATAAAGCTGTTAGGGCCTACATAAAGCGGTTAGAGCCTACATAAAGCTGTTAAAGCCTACATAAAGCTGTCAGGGCCTACATAAAGCTGTTAGGACCTACATGAAACTGTTAGGGACTACATAACGCTGTTAGAGCCTAAATAAAGCTGTTAGAGCCTACATGAAACTGTTAGGGCCTAAATAAAGCTGTTAGAGCCTACATGAAACTGTTAGAGCCAACATAAAGCTGTTGGGTCTACATAAAACTGTTAGAGCCAACATCAAGGTGTTAGGGTCTACATAAAGCTGTTACAGCCTACATAAAGCTGTTAGGGCCTACATGAAGCTGTTAAAGCCTACATAAAGCTGTTAGAGCCTACATAAAGCTGTTAGGGCCTACATAAAGCTGTTAGGGCCTACATAAACGTGTTAGAGCCTACATAAAGCTACTTGGGCCTACATAAAGCTGTTAGGGCCTACATAAAGCTGTTAGGGCCTACATAAAACTGTCAGGGCCTACATAAAGCTGCTAGGGCCTACATAAAGCGGTTAGAGCCTACATAAAGCTGTTAGAGCCTACATAAAGCTGTTAGGGCCTACATAAAGCTGTTAGGGCCTACATAAAGCTGTTAGAGCCTACATAAAGCTGTTAGGGCCAACATAAAGCTGTTAGAGCCTACATAAAGCTGTTAGGGCCTACATATAGCTGTTAGGGTCTACATGAAGCTGTTAGGGTCTACATGAAGCTGTTAGAGCCTACATAAAGCTGTTAGAGCCTACATAAAGCTGTTAGGGCCTACATAAAGCTGTTAGGGCCTACATAACGCTGTTAGGGCCTACATAAAGCTGTCAGGGCCTACATAAAGCTGTTAGGGCCTACATAAAGCTGTCAGGGCCTACATAGAGCTGTTAGGGCCTACATAACGCTGTTAGGGCCTACATAAAGCTGCTAGGGCCTACATAAAGCTGTCAGGGTCTACATAAAGCTGTTAGGGCCTACGTAAAGTGGTTAGAGCCTACATAAAGCTGTTAAAGCCTACATAAAGCTGTCAGGGCCTACATAAAGCTGTTAGGACCTACATGAAACTGTTAGGGACTACATAAAGCTGTTAGAGCCTAAATAAAGCTGTTAGAGCCTACATGAAACTGTTAGGGCCTAAATAAAGCTGTTAGAGCCTACATGAAACTGTTAGAGCCAACATAAAGCTGTTGGGTCTACATAAAACTGTTAGAGCCAACATCAAGGTGTTAGGGTCTACATAAAGCTGTTACAGCCTACATAAAGCTGTTAGGGCCTACATGAAGCTGTTAAAGCCTACATAAAGCTGTTAGAGCCTACATAAAGCTGTTAGAGCCTACATAAAGCTGTTAGGGCCTACATAAACGTGTTAGAGCCTACATAAAGCTACTAGGGCCTACATAAAGCTGTTAGGGCCTACATAAAGCTGTTAGGGCCTACATAAAACTGTCAGGGCCTACATAAAGCTGCTAGGGCCTACAAAAAGCGGTTAGAGCCTACAAAAAGCTGTTAGGGCCTACATAAAGCTGTTAGGGCCTACATAAAGCTGTTAGAGCCTACATAAAGCTGTTAGGGCCTACATAAAGCTGTTAGGGCCTACATAAAAATGTCAGGGCCTACATAAAGCTGTTAGGGCCTACATAACGCTGTTAGGGCCTACATAAAGCTGTTAGAGCCTACATAAAGCTGTTGGGGCCTACATGAAGCTGCTAGGGCCTACATAAAGCTGTTAGGGCCTACATAAAGTTGTCAGGGCCTACATAAAGCTGTTAGGGCCTACATAAAGCTGTTAGGGCCTACATAACGCTGTTAGGGCCTACATAAAGCTGTCAGGGCCTACATAAAGCTGTTAGGGACTACATAACGCTGTTAGGGCCAACATAAAGCTGTTAGAGCCTACATAAAGCTGTTATGGCCTACATATAGCTGTTAGGGTCTACATGAAGCTGTTAGGGTCTACATGAAGCTGTTAGAGCCTACATAAAGCTGTTAGAGCCTACATAAAGCTGTTAGGGCCTACATAAAGCTGTTAGGTCCTACATAATGCTGTTAGGGCCTACATAAAGCTGTCAGGGCCTACATAAAGCTGTTAGGGCCTACATAAAGCTGCCAGGGCCTACATAGAGCTGTTAGGGCCTACATAACGCTGTTAGGGCCTACATAAAGCTGCTAGGGCCTACATAAAGCTGTTAGGGCCTACATAAAAATGTCAGGGCCTACATAAAGCTGTTAGGGCCTACATAAAGCTGTTAGGGCCTACATAACGCTGTTAGGGCCTACATAAAGCTGTTAGAGCCTACATAAAGCTGTTGGGGCCTACATGAAGCTGCTAGGGCCTACATAAAGCTGTTAGGGCCTACATAAAGCTGTCAGGGCCTACATAAAGCTGTTAGGGCCTACATAAAGCTGTTAGGGCCTACATAACGCTGTTAGGGCCTACATAAAGCTGTCAGGGCCTACATAAAGCTGTTAGGGACTACATAACGCTGTTAGGGCCAACATAAAGCTGTTAGAGCCTACATAAAGCTGTTATGGCCTACATATAGCTGTTAGGGTCTACATGAAGCTGTTAGGGTCTACATGAAGCTGTTAGAGCCTACATAAAGCTGTTAGAGCCTACATAAAGCTGTTAGGGCCTACATAAAGCTGTTAGGTCCTACATAATGCTGTTAGGGCCTACATAAAGCTGTCAGGGCCTACATAAAGCTGTTAGGGCCTACATAAAGCTGTCAGGGCCTACATAGAGCTGTTAGGGCCTACATAACGCTGTTAGGGCCTACATAAAGCTGCTAGGGCCTACATAAAGCTGTCAGGGTCTACATAAAGCTGTTAGGGCCTACATAAAGCGGTTAGAGCCTACATAAAGCTGTTAGAGCCTACATAAAGCTGTTAGGGCCTACATAAAGCTGTTAGGGCCTACATAAAGCTGTTAGGGCCTACATAACGCTGTTAGGGCCTACATAAAGCTGTTAGAGCCTACATAAAGCTGTTGGGGCCTACATGAAGCTGCTAGGGCCTACATAAAGCTGTTAGGGCCTACATAAAGCTGTCAGGGCCTACATAAAGCTGTTAGGGCCTACATAAAGCTGTTAGGGCCTACATAACGCTGTTAGGGCCTACATAAAGCTGTCAGGGCCTACATAAAGCTGTTAGGGACTACATAACGCTGTTAGGGCCAACATAAAGCTGTTAGAGCCTACATAAAGCTGTTAGGGCCTACATATAGCTGTTAGGGTCTACATGAAGCTGTTAGGGTCTACATGAAGCTGTTAGAGCCAACAGAAAGCTGTTAGAGCCTACATAAAGCTGTTAGGGCCTACATAAAGCTGTTAGGGCCTACATAACGCTGTTAGGGCCTACATAAAGCTGTCAGGGCCTACATAAAGCTGTTAGGGCCTACATAAAGCTGTCAGGGCCTACATAGAGCTGTTAGGGCCTACATAACGCTGTTAGGGCCTACATAAAGCTGCTAGGGCCTACATAAAGCTGTCAGGGTCTACATAAGGCTGTTAGGGCCTACATAAAGCGGTTAGAGCCTACATAAAGCTGTTAAAGCCTACATAAAGCTGTCAGGGCCTACATAAAGCTGTTAGGACCTACATGAAACTGTTAGGGACTACATAACGCTGTTAGAGCCTAAATAAAGCTGTTAGAGCCTACATGAAACTGTTAGGGCCTAAATAAAGCTGTTAGAGCCTACATGAAACTGTTAGAGCCAACATAAAGCTGTTGGGTCTACATAAAACTGTTAGAGCCAACATCAAGGTGTTAGGGTCTACATAAAGCTGTTACAGCCTACATAAAGCTGTTAGGGCCTACATGAAGCTGTTAAAGCCTACATAAAGCTGTTAGAGCCTACATAAAGCTGTTAGAGCCTACATAAAGCTGTTAGGGCCTACATAAACGTGTTAGAGCCTACATAAAGCTACTTGGGCCTACATAAAGCTGTTAGGGCCTACATAAAGCTGTTAGGGCCTACATAAAACTGTCAGGGCCTACATAAAGCTGCTAGGGCCTACATAAAGCGGTTAGAGCCTACATAAAGCTGTTAGAGCCTACATAAAGCTGTTAGGGCCTACATAAAGCTGTTAGGGCCTACATAAAGCTGTTAGAGCCTACATAAAGCTGTTAGGGCCTACATAAAGCTGCTAGGGCCTACATAAAGCTGTTAGGGCCTACATAAAAATGTCAGGGTCTACATAAAGCTGTTAGGGCCTACATAAAGCTGTTAGGGCCTACATAACGCTGTTAGGGCCTACATAAAGCTGTTAGAGCCTACATAAAGCTGTTGGGGCCTACATGAAGCTGCTAGGGCCTACATAAAGCTGTTAGGGCCTACATAAAGCTGTCAGGGCCTACATAAAGCTGTTAGGGCCTACATAAAGCTGTTAGGGCCTACATAACGCTGTTAGGGCCTACATAAAGCTGTCAGGGCCTACATAAAGCTGTTAGGGACTACATAACGCTGTTAGGGCCAACATAAAGCTGTTAGAGCCTACATAAAGCTGTTAGGGCCTAAATATAGCTGTTAGGGTCTACATGAAGCTGTTAGGGTCTACATGAAGCTGTTAGAGCCTACATAAAGCTGTTAGAGCCTACATAAAGCTGTTAGGGCCTACATAAAGCTGTTAGGGCCTACATAACGCTGTTAGGGCCTACATAAAGCTGTCAGGGCCTACATAAAGCTGTTAGGGCCTACATAAAGCTGTCAGGGCCTACATAGAGCTGTTAGGGCCTACATAACGCTGTTAGGGCCTACATAAAGCTGCTAGGGCCTACATGAAGCTGTCAGGGTCTACATAAAGCTGTTAGGGCCTACATAACGCGGTTAGAGCCTACATAAAGCTGTTAAAGCCTACATAAAGCTGTCAGGGCCTACATAAAGCTGTTAGGACCTACATGAAACTGTTAGGGACTACATAAAGCTGTTAGAGCCTAAATAAAGCTGTTAGAGCCTACATGAAACTGTTAGGGCCTAAATAAAGCTGTTAGAGCCTACATGAAACTGTTAGAGCCAACATAAAGCTGTTGGGCCTACATAAAACTGTTAGAGCCAACATCAAGGTGTTAGGGTCTACATAAAGCTGTTACAGCCTACATAAAGCTGTTAGGGCCTACATGAAGCTGTTAAAGCCTACATAAAGCTGTTAGAGCCTACATAAAGCTGTTAGGGCCTACATAAAGCTGTTAGGGCCTACATAAACGTGTTAGAGCCTACATAAAGCTGTTAGGGCCTACATAAAGCTACTAGGGCCTACATAAAGCTGTTAGGGCCTACATAAAGCTGTCAGGGCCTACATAAAGCTGCTAGGGCCTACATAAAGCGGTTAGAGCCTACATAAAGCTGTTAGGGCCTACATAACACCTTTAGGGCCAACATAAAGCTGTTAGAGCCTACATAAAATGTTTAGGGCCTACATAAAGCTGTTAGGGCCTACATAAAGCTGTTAGAGCCTACATAAAGCTATTAGGGCCTACATATAGCTGTTAGGGTCTACATGAAGCTGTTAGAGCCTACATAAAGCTGTTAGAGCCTACATAAAGCTGTTAGGGCCTACATAAAGCTGTTAGGGTCTACATGAAGCTGTTAGAGCCTACATAAAGCTGTTAGAGCCTTCATGAAGCTGTTAGAGTCTACTTGAAACTGTTAGAGCCTACATAAAGCTGTTAGGGTCTACATGAAGCTGTTAGAGCCTACATGAAGCTGTTAGGACCTACATCAAGCTGTTAGAGCCTACATAATGCAGTTAGGGCCTACATAAAGCTGTTAGGGCCTCCGTAAAGCTGTCAGGGCCGGCATAAAGGTGTTAGAGCCTACATGAAGCTGTTAGAGCCTGCATAAAGCTATTAGAGCCTACATAAAGCTGTTAGGGCCTACATAGAGCTGTTAGGTCCTACATAAAGTTGCTAGGGCCTTCATAAAGCTGTTAGGGCCTACATAAAGCTGTTAGGGTCTACATAAAGCTGTTAGAGCCTACAGAAAGCTGTTAGAGCCAAGATAAAGCTGTTAGGGCCTTTATAAAGCTGTTAGGGCCTACATAAAGCTGTTAGGGCCTGCATAAAGCTGTTACAGCCTACATAAAACTTGTAGGGCCTACATAAAGCTGTTAGGGCCTACATAAAGCTGTTAGAGCCTACATAAAGCTGTTAGAGCCTACATAAAGCTGTTAGAGCCTACATAAAGCTGTTAGAGCCTACATAAAGCTGTTAGGGCCTACATAAAGCTGTTAGAGCCTACATAAAGCTGTTAGAGCCTACATAAAGCTGTTAGAGCATACATAAAGCTGTCAGGGCCTACATAAAGCTGTTAGGGCCTACATAAAGCTGTCAGGGCCTACATAAAGCTGCTAGGGCCTACATAAAGCGGTTAGAGCCTACATAAAGCTGTTAGGGCCTACATAACACCTTTAGGGCCAACATAAAGCTGTTAGAGCCTACATAAAATGTTTAGGGCCTACATAAAGCTGTTAGGGCCTACATAAAGCTGTTAGAGCCTACATAAAGCTATTAGGGCCTACATATAGCTGTTAGGGTCTACATGAAGCTGTTAGAGCCTACATAAAGCTGTTAGAGCCTACATAAAGCTGTTAGGGCCTACATAAAGCTGTTAGGGTCTACATGAAGCTGTTAGAGCCTACATAAAGCTGTTAGAGCCTTCATGAAGCTGTTAGAGTCTACTTGAAACTGTTAGAGCCTACATAAAGCTGTTAGGGTCTACATGAAGCTGTTAGAGCCTACATGAAGCTGTTAGGACCTACATCAAGCTGTTAGAGCCTACATAATGCAGTTAGGGCCTACATAAAGCTGTTAGGGCCTCCGTAAAGCTGTCAGGGCCGGCATAAAGGTGTTAGAGCCTACATGAAGCTGTTAGAGCCTGCATAAAGCTATTAGAGCCTACATAAAGCTGTTAGGGCCTACATAGAGCTGTTAGGTCCTACATAAAGTTGCTAGGGCCTTCATAAAGCTGTTAGGGCCTACATAAAGCTGTTAGGGTCTTCATAAAGCTGTTAGAGCCTACAGAAAGCTTTTAGAGCCAACATAAAGCTGTTAGGGCCTTTATAAAGCTGTTAGGGCCTACATAAAGCTGTTAGGGCCTGCATAAAGCTGTTACAGCCTACATAAAACTTGTAGGGCCTACATAAAGCTGTTAGGGCCTACATAAAGCTGTTAGAGCCTACATAAAGCTGTTAGAGCCTACATAAAGCTGTTAGAGCCTACATAAAGCTGTTAGAGCCTACATAAAGCTGTTAGGGCCTACATAAAGCTGTTAGAGCCTACATAAAGCTGTTAGAGCCAACATAAAGCTGTTAGAGCCTACATAAAGCTGTCAGGGCCTACATAAAGCTGTTAGGGCCTACATAAAGCTGTCAGGGCCTACTTAAAGCTGTTAGAGCCTACATAATGCTGTTAGGGCCTATATAAAGCTGTTAGGGCCTACATAAAACTGTTAGGTTCTACAAAAAGCTGTTAAACCCTACATAAAGCTCTTAGAGCCAACATAAAGCTGTTAGGGCCTACATAAAGCTGTTTGGGCCGACATAAAGCTGTTATAGCCTACATGAAGCTGTCCCGACAGCAGAGCTTTCTTTTCAGCACCATGGAGTGAATCCTTACCACCGCTACACCTGGCTTTCAGCGAAAACAATTAATTCAGCCTCATTTACTGCATTTTTTTTAAAAACAACTAAATTATTAGGGTGAGGCACATTGACTGCTAACAGCTTACTACACAGCATACACCTAGTATTACTTTTTTAGCCACGCTATGCATCTCTCCCTGGCATATTAGATAATTTATGCAGCTGCATATAAGACATTTTGGACTCACCTTGTTGTGATTGTCACGTTCTGACATTAGTTCCTTTGTTTTGTCTTTGTTTTAGTATGGTCAGGGCGTGAGTTGGGGTGGGCAGTCTATGTTCCCTTTTCTCTAATTTGGGAGTCTGTGTTTCGTCTGGTATGGTTCTCAATCAGAAGCAGCTGTCAATCGTTGTCCCTGATTGAGAACCATACTTAGGTAGCCTGGTTTCACTTTTGAGTGGTGGGTGATTGTTTTCTGTGTCTGTGTGTTCCACACGGAACTGTTTCAGTTTGTTATTTCACTTTCTTATTTTTGGATTTTGTCGTGTTCAGTTTGTTCTATTAAATATGGACATTTACGACGCTGCGCATTGGTCCTCTTCTTCTCCTTCATACGACAACCGTTACAGTGATATGCTCACTTGAACAGGAAGGTGGCGTGGCGGTCCTTCGTGTCCAAATTTTGTCATCAAAGAAAGAGGTTTACAATTCCGAGTTGGATGGCCGTTCAAAATGTATTTTCCCAGTCTGAGCTCGTTCATTCCCGACTTCCCAGTCCACTATCACCGATTCCTTACAACCACTCATTGTTGAATTTGCGATTTCAAAATTGTTGTGTAATATTTATGTCCAATGGCCGATGAGCACTGATACATTTAATCTTTAATTTATCTTCATTATTTCTCTTCGTATGACAAGGATTAAAAAGCATTTGCCAGTAGAATGTCGACTTGATTCATGATGATGACTGCTAGCTAAGATTTTGAAAGTAAGTTGTAAAAAAAAAAAAAAGTAATGTTGACATGATCAGTCCAATCAAACCTACTGTGCATATAACGTGATTTGAAGTAATTTTATCTGTGGCCAATGACCTTGAGCCTTCTTGGGGCACTGCTAATGTAACTACAGTATATGGCAGGACCCAGAGGGCTAGAATGTTCGATGTCTACCATTATTAAGGATGGGTGATGTAGGTTCCCATAAGTGACAGAACACTGAGCCAATCACAGCGCAACACTCCTATTTTCTGCACAGAAGCGCTGAGCTAGGCTGAAACACCTGCATTTTGGAGCTGCCTTACTGAAGAAAACAAAAAAGAGACCATGTATGTATGCAGCTTTATTAACTCCATGACATATTGTTTTGTTTTTTTACATTGTTTGCAAACTGATATGTGACTCATATTAATTCCAAAATAACATGCATAACAGGCAAGCCCCCAAATGTTTATATATACATATATATATATTTATTATTTGTTTTGAATGTCAGTGAAAACAGGTGGGGCTCTACTGGTTGTAACTGATGATATCAGCAGAGGAAGGACTGAAAGTGGTGGTCTAGAACAAAGGCTTCCCAAAGCTGTTCAGATAATCCTCAGTGACAGTGAATAAAGCTTTCATTTACACCTAATCACATCATGTCAGACATGGCCAGTTGCCTGGCTGGATACAGGGAGACAGCAGGGCCATAAGACAGAGTCCTCTGAGAACTCCTCTCACCTCTCATAACCATTAATAAGGCACTACTGTCTGTCTCTGTTTCTACGTTCTGATTAGAGATCAGTATGAAACTGTAAACAATCTCTGGTTGTGCTGTGTTACCATAATGTTTCTGTGTAATACAGTATGTTACCATAATGTTTCTGTTTAATACAGTATGTTGTTACCATAATGTTTCTGTGTAATACAGTATGTTGCCATAATGTTTCTGTGTAATACAGTATGTTACCATTATATTTCTGTGTAATACAGTATGTTACCATTATATTTCTGTGTAATATAGTATGTTACCATAATGTTTCTGTGTAATACAGTATGTTGTTACAGTTATGTTTCTGTGTAATACAGTATGTTGTTACCATTATGTTTCTGTGTAATACAGTATGTTACCATTATGTTTCTGTGTAATACAGTATGTTACCATTATATTTCTGTGTAATGCAGTATGTTACCATTATATTTCTGAGGAATACAGTACTTTGTTACCATTATGTTTCTGTGTAATACAGTATGTTGTTACCATTATGTTTCTGTGTAATACAGTATGTTGTTACCATTATATTTCTGTGTAATACAGTATGTTGTTACCATTATGTTTCTGTGTAATACAGTATGTTGTTACCATTATGTTTCTGTGTAATACAGTATGTTGTTACCATTATATTTCTGTGTAATACAGTATGTTGTTACCATTATGTTTCTGTGTAATACAGTATGTTGTTACCATTATGTTTTTGTGTAATACAGTATGTTGTTACCATTATATTTCTGTTTATTACAGTATGTTACCATAATGTTTCTGTTTAATACAGTATGTTACCATTATATTTCTGTGTAATACAGTATGTTGTTACAGTTATGTTTCTGTTTATTACAGTATGTTACCATAATGTTTCTGTTTAATACAGTATGTTACCATTATATTTCTGTGTAATACAGTATGTTGTTACCATTATATTTCTGTGTAATACAGTACTTTGTTACCATGTTGTTCCTGTGTAATGCAGTACTTTGTTACCGTGTTGTTTCTGTGTAATGCAGTACTTTGTTACCATGTTGTTCCTGTGTAATGCAGTACTTTGTTACCATGTTGTTTCTGTGTAATGCAGTACTTTGTTACCATGTTGTTCCTGTGTAATGCAGTACTTTGTTGCCATGTTGTTTCTGTGTAATGCAGTACTTTGTTACCATGTTGTTTCTGTGTAATGCAGTACTTTGTTAATATGTTGTTTCTGTGTAATGCAGTACTTTGTTACCATGTTGTTCCTGTGTAATGCAGTACTTTGTGACCATGTTGTTCCTGTGTAATGCAGTACTTTGTTACCATGTTGTTCCTGTGTAATGCAGTACTTTGTGACCATGTTGTTCCTGTGTAATGCAGTACTTTATTACCATGTTGTTTCTGTGTAATGCAGTACTTTGTTACCATGTTGTTCCTGTGTAATGCAGTACTTTGTTACCATGTTGTTTCTGTGTAATGCAGTACTTTGTTACCATGTTGTTTCTGTGTAATACAGTATGTTGTTACCATTATATTTATGTGTAATACAGTATGTTACCATCATATTTCTGTGTAATACATTATGTTGTTACCATTATATTTATGTGTAATACAGTATGTTACCATCATATTTCTGTGTAATACAATATGTTGTTACCATTATGTTTCTGTGTAATACAGTATGTTGTTACCATTATGTTTCTGTGTAATACAGTATGTTGTTACCATTATATTTATGTGTAATACAGTATGTTACCATCATATTTCTGTGTAATACAATATGTTGTTACCATTATGTTTCTGTGTAATACAGTATGTTGTTACCATTATGTTTCTGTGTAATACAGTATGTTGTTACCATTATGTTTCTGTGTAATACAGTATGTTGTTACCATTATGTTTCTGTGTAATACAGTATGTTGTTAACATTATGTTTTTGTGTAATACAGTATGTTGTTAACATTATGTTTCTGTGTAATACAGTTTGTTCTTACCATTATATTTCTGTGTAATACAGTTTGTTCTTACCATTATGTTTCTGTGTAATACAGTATGTTACCATTATATTTTTGTGTAATACAGTATGTTGTTACAGTTATGTTTCTGTTTATTACAGTATGTTACCATTATATTTCTGTGTAATACAGTATGTTGTTACCATTATATTTCTGTGTAATACAGTTTGTTCTTACCATTATATTTCTGTGTAATACAGTTTGTTCTTACCATTATGTTTCTGTGTAATACAGTATGTTACCATTATATTTCTGTGTAATACAGTATGTTACCATTATATTTTTGTGTAATACAGTATGTTACCATTATATTTTTGTGTAATACAGTATGTTACCTTTATTTTTCTGAGGAATACAGTACTTTGCTACCATGTTGTTTCTGTGTAATGCAGTACTTTGTGACCATGTTGTTCCTGTGAAATGCAGTACTTTGTTACCATGTTGTTTCTGTGTAATGCAGTACTTTGTTACCATGTTGTTTCTGTGTAATGCAGTACTTTGTTACCATGTTGTTCCTGTGAAATGCAGTACTTTGTTACCATGTTATTTCTGTGTAATGCAGTACTTTGTTACCATGTTGTTTCTGTGTAATGCAGTACTTTGTTACCATGTTGTTCCTGTGAAATGCAGTACTTTGTTACCATGTTGTTTCTGTGTAATGCAGTACTTTGTTACCATGTTGTTTCTGTGTAATGCAGTACTTTGTTACCATGTTGTTCCTGTGTAATGCAGTACTTTGTGACCATGTTGTTCCTGTGTAATGCAGTACTTTGTTACCATGTTGTTTCTGTGTAATGCAGTACTTTGTTACCATGTTGTTCCTGTGAAATGCAGTACTTTGTTACCATGTTGTTTCTGTGTAATGCAGTACTTTGTTACCATGTTGTTTCTGTGTAATGCAGTACTTTGTTACCATGTTGTTCCTGTGTAATGCAGTACTTTGTGACCATGTTGTTCCTGTGTAATGCAGTACTTTGTTACCATGTTGTTTCTGTGTAATGCAGTACTTTGTTACCATGTTGTTTCTGTGTAATGCAGTACTTTGTTACCATGTTGTTTCTGTGTAATGCAGTACTTTGTTACCATGTTGTTTCTGTGTAATGCAGTATGTTGTTACCATTATGTTTCTGTGTAATACAGTATGTTGTTATCATTATGTTTCTGTGTAATACAGTATGTTGTTAACATTATGTTTCTGTGTAATACAGTATGTTGTTACCATTATATTTATGTGTAATACAGTATGTTGTTACCATTATATTTCTGTGTAATACAGTATGTTGTTACAGTTATGTTTCTGTTTATTACAGTATGTTACCATTATGTTTCTGTGTAATACAGTATGTTCTTACCATTATGTTTCTGTGTAATACAGTATGTTGTTACCATTATGTTTCTGTGTAATACAGTATGTTACCATTAAGTTTCTGTTTAATACAGTATGTTCTTACCATTATGTTTCTGTGTAATACAGTATGTTGTTACCATTATGTTTCTGTGTAATACAGTATGTTACCATTATATTTCTGTGTAATACAGTATGTTACCATTATATTTTTGTGTAATACAGTTTGTTCTTACCATTATGTTTCTGTGTAATACAGTATGTTGTTACCATTATGTTTCTGTGTAATACAGTATGTTGTTACCATTATGTTTCTGTGTAATACAGTATGTTACCATTATATTTCTGTGTAATACAGTATGTTACCATTATATTTTTGTGTAATACAGTATGTTACCATTATATTTCTGAGGAATACAGTACTTTGCTACCGTGTTGTTTCTGTGTAATGCAGTACTTTGTTACCATGTTGTTTCTGTGTAATGCAGTACTTTGTTACCATGTTGTTCCTGTGAAATGCAGTACTTTGTTACCATGTTTTTTCTGTGTAATGCAGTACTTTGTTACCATGTTGTTTCTGTGTAATGCAGTACTTTGTTACCATGTTGTTTCTGTGTAATGCAGTACTTTGTTACCATGTTGTTCCTGTGTAATGCAGTACTTTGTGACCATGTTGTTCCTGTGTAATGCAGTACTTTGTTACCATGTTGTTTCTGTGTAATGCAGTATGTTATCATTATGTTTCTGTGTAATACATTATGTTGTTACCATTATATGTCTGTGTAATACAGTATGTTACCATCATATTTCTGTGTAATACAATATGTTGTTACCATTATTTTTCTGTGTAATACAGTATGTTGTTACCATTATGTTTCTGTTTAATACAGTATGTTACCATTATATTTCTGTGTAATACAGTATGTTACCATTATATTTCTGTGTAATACAGTATGTTACCATTATATTTCTGTATAATACAGTATGTTACCATTATATTTCTGTGTAATGCAGTACTTTGTTACCATGTTTTTTCTGTGTAATGCAGTACTTTGTTACCATTATATTTCTGTGTAATGCAGTACTTTGTTACCATGTTGTTATGTGTAATGCAGTACTTTGTTACCATGTTGTTATGTGTAATGCAGTACTTTGTTACCATGTTGTTTCTGTGTAATGCAGTACTTTGTTACCATGTTGTTTCTGTGTAATGCAGTACTTTGTTACCATGTTGTTTCTGTGTAATGCAGTACTTTGTTACCATGTTGTTATGTGTAATGCAGTACTTTGTTACCATGTTGTTATGTGTAATGCAGTACTTTGTTACCATGTTGTTTCTGTGTAATGCTGTACTTTGTTACCATGTTGTTTCTGTGTAATGCAGTACTTTGTTACCATGTTGTTTCTGTGTAATGCAGTACTTTTTACAATTTTTGTTCCTGTGTAATGCAGTACTTTGTTACCATGTTGTTATGTGTAATGCAGTACTTTGTTACCATGTTGTTATGTGTAATGCAGTACTTTGTTACCATGTTGTTTCTGTGTAATATAGTACTTTGTTACCATGTTGTTCCTGTGTAATGCAGTACTTTGTTACCATGTTGTTTCTGTGTAATATAGTACTTTGTTACCATGTTGTTCCTGTGTAATGCAGTACTTTGTTACCATGTTGTTTCTGTGTAATGCAGTACTTTTTACAATTTTTGTTCCTGTGTAATGCAGTACTTTGTTACCATAATGTTTCAGTTTAATACTTTGTGTTGTTACCATGTTGTTACCATATTGTACATTAATCGGGGATGTACAGTAATTCGTTTTGAAATAATCTAATAATAATACGTTCCTTTTACCCAGATGTGTTTTAAATCCTGTCACACCGTCATCCCCCTGACTGACAGAGATCAGTACTATCTACAGTAGCAGATAAGCCATTAATTTGCCCAGAAGATGTATAAAGTGATTTATCTGTATTGTCCTTAGTAGAGTAGCTATATATACAATGTGACAGTTCTCTCTTACTATTCTCCCCTTAGTTTTAATGGTGCCAGGGAGTTGTATTGACTACGTCGAAAATAACACCCTATTCCCTACATAGAGCACTGATTTTGCTTTCTCTGAACACCTCAGAGTAGTGCACTACGTAGGGAATAGGGTGCCATGTGGGACACAACCACTGTCTGCTCAGAAGGCCTGTCAGCTATAACAACCCAGTTTACTGTGCTACATTTCATTCTCCCAGATTGACAGTGCTTTCAAAGTCCTCTCAGGATATATTTTCACTTGTATGGATTCCTAATGACTTGGCTAAGCTCACGTTAAGAGAAAGGAGCCTCTTGTATCGTTTCATACTTCCACAGTACAATAGCACAGAGCTGTTCCAGTGAGTGAGAAATTCATTATTTTAAATCCATTCTCAGAACCTGAGATGGAGGTCACAGTTGTCACTTTAAACTTTACACTGAGAACGCTGTGGCTGAGGCATACATTATGAGGAGGAATGCACGACCACACAATGAGGAATATGCATACATTATCTATTTGAAGAGGACCCATACATTATATATTTGAAGAGGATCCATACATGATCTATCTGAAGAGGATTCATACATTATCTATCCGAATAGGATCCACCCATGATCTATATGGGGATGATCTATACGTTATCTATCCGCGTTGGTGGCACTGTTATGCTCAAAGAGGGTAAAGAAGGTGTTTAGCTTGTCCGGGAGCAAGACATCGGTGTCCGCGATGTGGCTGGTTTTCTCTTTGTAATCCGTGATTGTCTGGAGTCCCTGCCACATACATCTCGTGTCTGAACTGTTGAATTGCGACTCCACTTTGTCTCTGTAGACACTTTGCCTGTTTGATTGCCTTACAAAGGGAGTAACTACACTGCTTGTATTCGACCATACTGTATTCCCAGTCACCTTGCCGTGGTTAAATACGATGGTTCGCGCTTTCAGTTTTGTGCGAATGCTGCCATCCATCCACAGTTTTTAGTTTGGGTAGGTTTTAATAGTCACAGTGGGGACAACATCCTCTATACACTTCCTGATGAACTCAGTCACCGTGTCAGTGCATACGTCAATATTATTCTCAGAGGAAACCCGGAATATATCATAGTCCTTATGATCAAAACAATCTTGAAGCATGGATTCTGATTGGTCAGACCAGCGTTGAATAGACCTTAGCACGGGTAGTTACTGTTTGAGTTTCTGTCTATAGGAAGGGAGGAGCAGAATGGAGTCATGATATGATTTGCCAAAGGTTAGGTGGGGTAGGGCATTGTAGACATCCAGGAAGGGAGAGTAAAAGTGTTAGAGAGTTTTTGAAGTGAGAGTACTACAGGCAATGTGTTGATAAAACTTCGGAAGCGTTTTCCTCAGATTTGCTTTGTTAAAGTCCCCAGCTACAATAAATGTGACCTCAGGGTATGTGGTTCCAGTTTCCATAAACTCCTGTGTAGTTCCCTGAGGGAAGACGTGGTATCGGCTTGAGGCGGAATATACACAGCTGTGACTATAACTGAAGATAATTTTCTTGGGAGGTAATACAGTCAACATTTGATTGTGAGATATTAGAGGACAGGTGAACAAAAGGACTTGAGTTTCTTTACGTTATGAGTTGTTAATCATGAAACATACACCTCCGTCTTTCTTCATCCCAGAGAGTTCTTTATTTCTGTCTGCGCGATGTACTGAGAACCCAGCTGAATGTATGGATGGGGACATGTATGGAGAGCCATGATTCTGTAAAACAGAGTATTTTGCAGCCCCTGACGTCTCTCTGGAAGGAGATCCTCGCCCTGAGCTCATCTACCTTACTGTCCAGGGACTGAACATTAGCGAGTAATATACTCAGAAGTGGTGGATGTGTACACGCCTCCTGAGTCGGACTCGAAGTCCACTCCAAATACCTCTTCTCCGCCGACGGCATCTGGAAGAAAACTCTGATACGAACAAAGGATCCAATTTGGGAAAGTCGTATTCCTGGTCGTAATGCTGGTGAGTTACCTCCACTCTGATATCCCAAAGTTATTTCTGGCTGTATGTAATAACACCAAAAACGTTCTGGGCTAATAATGGCAGAGCAGCTGTACACAAGCCTAAGATGACAATCCGCAATTCCAATGCATTGACTGGTGTGGTGTAAAGCTCGCCACCATTGGACTCTGGAGCAGTGGAAACGTTTTCTCTGGAGTGATGAATCACGCTTCACCATCTGGCAGTCCGACATACGAATCTGGGTTTGGTGGATGCCAGGAAACGATATCTGCCCCAAAGGAGGAGGAATAATGCTGGTTCAGGCAAGGCCTCTTAGTTCCAGTAAAGGGATATATATATATATATATATATATATATATCTACACCTAGTTACACCACCTAGTTACACCTAACTACACAACCTAGCTCCAACTAGCTACACCTAGCTACACCACCTAGCTACACCACCTAGCTCGACCTAGCTCCACCACCTAGATCCACTTGGCTCCAAAACCTAGCTTCACCTAGCTCCAAAACCTAACTTCAACGAGCTACACCACCTAGATCCACCTAGCTCCACCACTTAGATCCACCTATCTCCACCACCTAGACCCACCTAGCTCCCCCACCAAGCTCCACCTAGCTACACCACCTAGCTCCACCTAGCTCCACCACCTAGATCCAACTAGCTCCACCACCTAGCTCCACCTAGCTCCACCACCTAGCTCCAAAACCTAGCTCCACCTAGCTCCACCACCTAGATCCACCTAGCTCCGTCACCTAGCTCCACCTAGCTTCAAAACCTAGATCCACCTAGCTCCACCACCTAGCTCCACCTAGCTCCACCACCTAGATCCACCTAGCTCCGTCACCTAGCTCCACCTAGCTCCAAAACCTAGATCCACCTAGCTCCACCACCTAGCTCCACCTAGCTCCACCACCTAGATCCACCTAGCTCCACCACCTAGCTCCACCTAGCTCCACCACCTAACTCCACCACCTATCTCCACCACTTTGCACCTCCAAGCTCCACCTCAACCTAGCTCCACCAAGCTACACCATCTAGATCCACCTAGCTCCACCACCTAGCTCCACCCCCTAGCTCCACCACCTTGCTCCTCTTTGCTCCACCTCCACCTAGCTCCACCTAGCTCCACCCCCTAGCTCCACCACCTAGCTCCACCACCTTGCTCCTCCTTGCTCCACCTCCACCTAGCTCCACTTTGCTCCACCTTGCTCCTCCTTGCTCCACCTTGCTCCACCTTGCTCAACCTTGTTCCACCTAGCTCCACCTAGCTCAACTTTGCTCCTCCTTGCTCCACCTAGCTCCACCTAGCTCCACATAGCTCCACCTTGCTCAACCTTGCTCCACATTGCTCCTCCTTGCTCCACCTTGCTCCACTTTGCTCCTCCTTGCTCCACCTACCTCCACCTTGCTCCACTTTGCTCCTCCTTGCTCCACCTAGCTCCACCTTGCACCAGCTATTTCCACCTTGCTCCACCTTGCTCCACCTAGCTCCACCTTGCTCCAGCTATTTCCACCTTGCTCCACCTTGCTCCACCTAGCTCCACCTAGCTCCACCTTGCTCCACCTAGCGCCACCTAGCTCCACCTTGCTCCAGCTATTTCCACCTTGCTCCACCTTGCTCCACCTATCTCCACCTAGCTCCACCTTGCTCCTCCTTGCTCCACCTAGCTCCACCTTGCTCCAGCTATTTCCACCTTGCTCCACCTTGCTCCACCTAGCTCCACCTAGCTCCACCTCCACCTAGCTCTGCCACCAAGCTTCACCTAGTTTAACCTATCTACTCCACCTAGCTACACCACCTTGTTCCATCTAGCTGCACCTAGCTAACCTCCTAGCTACACCACCTAGTTCCACCTAGCTACAACACTTAAATAGACCACCTAGCTCCACCTAGCTCCACCACCTTGCTCCACCTTATCCACCTAGCTCCACTTTGCTCCACCTAGCTCCACCTCCACCTAGCTCTGCCACCAAGCTTCACCTAGTTTAACCTATCTACTCCACCTAGCTACACCACCTTGTTCCATCTAGCTGCATCTAGCTAACCTCCTAGCTACACCAGCTAGTTCCACCTAGCTACAACACTTAAATAGACCACCTAGCTCCACCTTGCTCCACCTTATCCACCTAGCTCCACTTTGCTCCACCTAGCTCCACCTCCACCTAGCTCTGCCACCAAGCTTCACCTAGTTTAACCTATCTACTCCACCTAGCTACACCACCTTGTTCCATCTAGCTGCACCTAGCTAACCTCCTAGCTACACCACCTAGTTCCACCTAGCTACAACACTTAAATAGACCACCTAGCTCCACCTAGCTCCACCACCTTGCTCCACCTTATCCACCTAGCTCCACTTTGCTCCACCTAGCTCCACCTCCACCTAGCTCTGCCACCAAGCTTCACCTAGTTTAACCTATCTACTCCTCCTAGCTACACCACCTAGTTCCACCTAGCTACAACACTAGCTACAACACTTAAATAAACCACATAGCTCCACCTAAATTCACAGTACACCATTGGAGCCATTCCCATCTGTTTAGTTTCCCTACATTGTGTAGGCCTGGTAGCCTAGTGCTGTAGACAGAGGTTTTAATACATGTCAGATTAACAGTGTCTCTCACCGTGTTACTCTAACTCTCTCCTGTCATAAACCAAAACTGTCAATTAAATAGTGGAAGCCTAGCGCGAGCCCCTAATGACGTTATTTAGATCCTGGAACGGACAAACATCAGAGTTTGACATTCTTTCCCGTTCCCGGTCCTTGATCAGAGCGAGCAGAGGACATCTCTTCCGACACCTTTATGAGTGGACAGGCCTTGGTCTGACTCTGAAAGGTCGACACCACTTTGATGTGTTGTGTTCTACACATCTGTATTGGATTTGTTCATAATTCTCTTTCCTTTTCCAACTGAACGGTATTTACGACGCGACCTTAATGGTCAATTAGACCAGTGAGAATGATCTGTTGCATTTAGAAAAGGACCAGAGCAGTTATGTCATGAAGGAAACATATATGTTTTGTTTATCACTTATTAACAGCTTTGACGTGGTAATAGACACAGACACTATGAAGATTAGTCTACCTAAGTATATTTCTTAGTCCAATAATGGCAATATCATATTGGCTGCATCACGTAAGTGACATATTCACAACCAATGGTAATCCGTAAAGATTTGGTTGAGGCATTGAAAACAGCGCTTACCAGTTTAACACTTGAGGAAAGCGAGAACTACGAACAATATGGCCACTCATATAACGAATCTTTATAGACAACATATTAAATCAGACGTTTAGAAGTATCTTTATTGTAAACATAACCCACCTAACTGGTAATAATGTTAAAAGATTTAACACATCGGCTGTCATCTTAATTTGAGTAAGTGCTGTAAATATGTATTCATTATAAATGGCTATAATAACGCTTTCTACACACAGGCTAAAGTTGACGCTGTTGTAAAGAAGAGCAGCTGTGTATCAGAGATTAAAATGTTGTGGGAAATGACGTGTTGTATAGGATAACGTAGGCATATAGATAATGAATTATCTACAAATGAACTGCTTATTTGATTAATGCTATGGAGATGTTCTGAGATATACGTTCATCCCATCGGTCACCCAAACCAGCTCTTATGACACATTCATATGTATAGCCCACTCAGATGAGAAACGGTATGTTATTGTGATATAGAGTAATGTATCATACTGTTAAACAGACTACAGTTTTTCTAGAATAGATAGGCTGTAGGCTTTTTGTAAATACAGAGGCCAGCAGGCCGGTGTCAAGTTATTACACTCTAAGGGAACAAAGATCTAGGACTACATAATTATTAATATTGACTTGATAATTAATCATGACATAAATTCACCGTTAATTGTATTATCCAGGCGGGCTGTGTTTGTTGTGCGGAGTCTCTTTCACCTCATTCCGCTAACACACACAGAGGTGGTGGAATTCTCTTCATGTTCAAAGGCGCTGCTGCACTTCAGCAGAAACTAAATGTATTTTATTGAGAACAAATGGAGACATTTGAAGGGAGCAGAAAGAGAGAGGCTGTGAGAGAGAGGTAGAGAGAAGCCGTGGATAGGAGCAGAGCAGGCCTCGGTGGAAGGCAGCTCAGAGCCTCTCTGCGTGGAAAGGAAAGCGCCTCTGGGTCTATTTGACAACAGTGAGATCCCCGGGGAGCCCACCTCACATTAAGTCTGCATTTCAATAAATCAGCCCTAATGAAAGTAAAGCGACTAGAGAGAGAGAGAGGGAGAGAGGGAGAGAGGGAGAGAGAGAGAGAGAGAGAGAGAGAGAGAGAGAGAGAGAGAGAGAGAGAGAGAGAGGGGGGGAGAGAAAGAGAGAGAGAGAGAGGTTGTGAGATCTAGGGGGGGTGAAAGGGGCTGCCTGACTCCCCAATAGGTCTACACACACCGGGACAGATATTAGGAAGTTGAGGCGGAAAGGAAAACTTTATAGGTGAAGTGGCGTCCCAAGAGGCTCAATAACATTCACCTTATAAGTCATGAAGAACGTACAGCTCTCTCACCACCTCTCAGAGGACTGGTGAATGAATAACCCAGACAGAAACGTATGAAATACCGTAAAGCTCTGAGAGAAAAAAGCTGTCCAAACACACATTGTTACAGATATTTAAATGTTGGTGCTGCGCTTTGAAAAACAGATTTCGTTAGCCTGAAGGACGCGATGAAACAATAGGCCTACCAATTAATTGCTTTTTTAATTTTAATTTGTATCACACATATGTCATTGTCGCTCACATTTAAGTGTTTATGAAAGTGTTCCAATTGTTACAACAACAGAACCTATATTCTATCTTCGAAAATATTTTATAATTTGCCTCCTGTTCAGATGAGGCAAACAGGTTGCAATTCGTATTCTGGAAGTTATGCAAATAGCCTAAATAAAGCATTAGTAGAATAATAATAATAATAATAATAATAATAATAGTAATAATAATAATTCCCTTCGCCAAATAAAAACAAATAATGAGATGAAAGGAAGATCAGCGAGGTATAGCCGGTCGAATTAGCGCATGAGACAGGCCATTGGAGCTGGTGGCTGGCTGTTTAGACACCGCTTTATGGATGGTTTAATATCTGCCCGTAAAGAAGGCCGACTGACCGGCAGACTGACTGAGGCTGGGCCAGGGGGATCACCCCGCTGGGAACTCATCATACTTCTCCTAGCGCCGGATTAATCACACTGAAAAATAAACCCCTGACAGCCACGGATATAAGTATATCATTTATATAATGATAAGTATATCATTTATAATAAGCATATCATTTATCCCAACCAAGGTCACGAGTAGTCCCCGGATGGAGCTAAACGCCTATAAGAATGGCGTGAAAAGGCCCTTTAGAAAACGGATAGGTGGTAAGCTTCTCTCGACTGTGCTGTCTCAAACAAACAGCAATTAATACAGGCTATGCCATTCCCAAAAGTCTTATCGTTTACACTTGATTAATAATTCGATTTCTAAAAGCAGTAGCCTAACCAAAGAGAAATACATTTTCATGCGACAATATAAAGGAGATGAATGAAAAAATGAAAGCAGATTGAAATACAGAGGAAAATATTTTAATGAGGTTTTCCTTTGAATAATAAATAGCACTAACTCGCCAGTATAACACACTAGCGCGTTTAATTTACAATAAGATATAAATTAGTAAAAGTACTCTTGTTAACAAGATTCTGTAACTTTCAAATACGTTTCAAATAAAAACGGGAATAATGTATTTACAAAACAATGTTCAGTGTCCATTGCAATACAACTTGCATAAATTATAGGCAGCATTGTCCATCATTAAAAAAATAAATATCAAATGTATTGGATTCCTCAGGTTCCTCAGCCCCATCTCCAGACCTCATACATCCTTTACAAATAAGATACAGCAGGCCTTATATTATCTTCACATAAAGTATAGTATACCTAATATTATCTTCACATAAAGTATAGTATACCTAATATTGTCTTCACATAAAGTATAATATATCTAATATTATCTTCACATAAAGTATAATGTACCTAATATTATCTTCACATAATGTACCGTGGCAATGAAGCAGATGCATCCTGAGAAATAACGTCTTCCAAAATCATCACATAAAGCGGGACATTTACTGAGCCAGTCAACGCACATCTCATGAAAACGAAAGTGAAATGATAGAATAAGTCAGGGTTAATTCATCCCCCAACCCCGAATCAGGTTTAATTAATCCTTCGGGCCTGTCTCTGAGGAGAACAGCTGTAGTGCTGCAGGCCAGGCGTCTTGTCTGAGGAGCAAGATGCAGCTCTCCCCTTTAGAGAAAGGTTAGTTAGGTTAGTGTTAAGACCAGGGTGCAGGGTGATGGCTCGGGGCTTTAGTCAAAGCAATTGTGACACCTACCTATAGACCTGAATCAGAACCACAACATGACCTTTAGAACCTCACCTTTAGCCCACAGAGTTTGTCCTAAAGTCCTTCCCAGGTTGTATTAAGTAAGAGCTGGAGTTGCAGAGGTAAAGGTCTTAAATAACAAGAAAGTGGCCCACCAGTCACTGATACTATAATAAAAAATTGCACAACTGTTGTTAAAATAAAACATGATGGTATCTAATTATTGTGTAACCAATTATAAAACCCCATCATTTGTAGTCCATAATAACCAATCCAACTAAAGTGATATTTTTAAGTAATGCTGCGTTCCTACTGTGTGAGCAGGTCTCAAGACGTTCTGTTAATAGAACCTCTGTTTATGACAACAACATATCTCTGCTTATTGCCCTGAGAGACAGTCTGACACACAGGCCGACATTACAGCTACCGCCAACTCAGGCCTACACTAGCACTGATTACACGGAGGCCTTCATAAGCCTTCTGCTTAGGGACAACTAGGTATATGTTTCAAAACATCACATATTCAGTCAAAGGCCAATGAAGTGAATTCAAATGCATAAAATACAAGTCCTTCTTTTGAAACTATAATTGCATGTTACGTACCTTTCTTAGAGTATAAATGTGAGGGTCTGAACTGTTCAATGTGGTTAGCGTTCGTTTTAAGCAGAGAGTCAGTGGTGTGTTTATGCATGGTGCTGACCTCAGCAGCAGTCTGTGTGAGTCCGTCGTTAGCAGAGTTATATTGCAGAATCCCTTGACCCTGCAGCGGGCTGAAGTTGCCATAGTTTGTGTAATTACTGTAAAACGGAGACGTGTAGTAGATGGGTCGTCCTAGGATGGAAGAGGCGGAGTACACAGCGCCAGGGACGGCCGGGGAAGGGGTGGAGGAGGTGGAGGTTAGAAGACCGAGGGATGGACAAGTCTGCCCCGGGTGATGCTGCTGCTGCTTCGGGTCTGAAGTAGCGATCTCCGCTAACGACCACAGTTTGGGTTTGACGGCTTGATTGTGACGACCTGAGATTCGGCTGTCAAGACATGATTTGTTGTTGTTTTCCCGGTGGTGATTGTTTAAGACCGAGGCCTCAAGCCCTGTTAGTGGTGATGATGTCACAGGTTTAGGTGACAGGCTTCGGTGTCGTTCATCATTCTCCAGTTCGTGATCATCATAATCATCCTCACATTTGTCCTTAGTATCTGACCCAGACTCACAGACCTGGTCCCCGATTCGACAGCTCACCTTATCCCCATCAGACTCCGCTGAACAAGAATGGTCTGTAAGGGTATCAACCTGCAAACTGATACCTGAAAAAATAAATAAAAAGAGATTGAGACGAAGTAATTACCATATAATAACCATGGCATTCGACATTATTAGGATTACTATTATTATTGTTAATAATAATAATAATAGTAATCCTAATAATGTCGAATGCCATGGTTATTGTTAATAATAATAATAATAATTAGAACTCGTTCCGTATTATGCATTCCCACTGAAATGTGTCACCTAGTCTCTGTCATCATGTCGTTAATCATCTGTGGATAACTGTCAATAAAAAACAGCACCGCGCAGCTCGCGCTGTTAACTGGGTCATGGGTTGGGTCTCGTGGTTTACCTTCATCCTCCGCGGACGTCTCGCTGTTGTCAAGATTTTTCTCCAAGCGGTCATCATTCCTCTCTCCGTCTCCATCGTCCTCATCCTCACTCTTATTCCGGGGAGCCCACGTCATCTTGTTCTCTTTCTTCAACCTCCTCCTGGCGTTGGCGAACCAGGTGGACACCTGCGTCAGGGTCATCTTAGTAATGATGGCCAACATGATCTTCTCTCCCTTGGTGGGGTAGGGGTTCTTCCTGTGCTCCTGTAGCCAGGCCTTCAGCGTGGCGGTGGCGTCTCGGGTCGCGTTCTTGCGGTAGGCCGGGTCGTTGAGCTGGTAGGGGTATCCCGGGCTACCGTAGGGGTGGTAGCTCAGCGCCCCGGCCATGCCCTGCGCGTCGTAAGGAGAGCTCTGGAAAGGAAAAATGATTTTGAAAGTTTTTTGTTATAATTTACAATTTTGGTAATAAATATTGAAAACTTTAAAACATAACTAAACACAACAGGTTGTGTATTGTGGTTGTGTGTATAGAGAGTTACACTTAATGTGTAATGAGAGTTGGGTCTATATACTGCTTGTATTACACTGATCATTATCGGTTTGATTCATCGCATTGCATTATGCTAAATAAATGATAAATGATGCATCGTAATTGCACTAATTTCCAGTAATCACCGCCCAACTTCCTGCTTTTCTTTAGCTAGATTAGTTTTGTTGTCAGAGAGAGAGACGTGTTAGCATATCATTGCTTTACAGCATCACAAATCCAATTAACTACCCAGCGTATGTGCACCTTTTATAAACGCTTAGAGAACCATGTCATTAGCATTGTAATTCCTCTTTTCATGTTCAAATTTCGCTTATTTCATTTAATATACATTCCAAGAATTTAAATTGCATATATAGTTACTGACTGTGAAAATGGAGAACAAACTTCATATATTTTATTTCCCATTGGAAGGATTTGATATTAGACTACAGGCTAATTCCAATAAAGGCCATTGGCTTACATCATATCATTCTTTATGGGGGGCATTTTTTCCTAAATTAAGTCCACTCAATTAGCCATGCACTGTGTTAACGGGCCCACGAAAACACACATCATATTTGCAGTAAGAAGAAACACAATAACAAGCCTACAACTTTCACACACGATAGACAATATAATGTACCACTTGATGATTTATCGTTGTGATAAATGCAATGCTTTCTACGAACAATGTTCGAATACATAATGGTGTGCAGGATCTCATCCATTTTACCCTTGAACTGTACAACCCATTAGACCCGCTCTGAAACGGTAGCTCTCTGCACACTGCACGCAAATACTCTACTGTTGGCTACTAAATGACAAAATTAGAGCTAATTATTTTCGACCAGGCTGTCCCTGTATGCATACTGACACAAGTTGTCTAACGAATAAGTGGAAGTAGAGTATTTACCATGTAGGAAGGAAATCCCGTGGCAGGGTCTGTGGAGTATGGCATTGGGCTGGAGAAGCCGCTGGCTGAAGCCGTGAAGGCAGCAGCTGATCCGGGGTAAGGACTAAAGGCTGATCCACTGGACGACCTGGCCAGCTCGTCGCTCCTCGGGGCAGCCAGGGCTGAAGCCCCGTAAGCCGGGCAGGAGTAGAGAGCCAGGGAGCCCGGCGGCTGGTAGAGGTAACCCTGGGGGTAAGACATGCCTCACTGAGAGTCTGTTGCTGCTGATTCCAAAGAGGAAAGCACGGAAAATGGACTTCTGTAGAATAATGAGCTCACTAAACAGATCTTCAGACAATTCAAATAAAAATAATTAAAAAGCGACCCCCAAAAGATCAGTAAAGTGCCCTGCACATAGAGGCAGGCGACGTCTCGATCCCCTAGCGTCCGATGTTTTTAGTAGCCTCAACTCTGAAGTGAGGAGTTGGACGAAGGAGCCAGTGGAGTTCTGAGAACGGTGGAAAACACGAGCTGTCACTCAGCTGATCTGAATATTCCATCTCCGCCCTCTGAAATGGAGCCCTGGCTGGAACAACACGGAGAGGACAGTGGAGGGGGAAGACATTCACTGGCACAATGTTCTTTAGTCTGCTGCAGCTGCGCAAATTGTGGAAATTCACTTGTTTTAATGACAATAACGTTCCCATGCTCAAACATCCAGGCAGTATTTATTGCGCAAACTTCTTGTCAATTGAAATAAAAAAATATTCAGTGACTGAACATAATTTTTTATGACAGTAATATTTACTATTCTCCAGGTTTTTCTTCCTTGTCAACTTGCAGTTGATAATTGCGTCAAGTGGAGTATTAGAAAGATGGGGTTCAGCTATAGCACCGAGTGTGTGTCTGTGTGTCTGTGTGTGTGTGCTTGTCTCTGTGTGTGTGTGTGTTTGTGTGTGTGTGCAGTGTGCCGGTCGGCCTGAGGGAGGTGTAACCCACTCCTGCAGCTCGTCGGACACCACTCCGTATTGGGGTTGATCTCCAGGCTCTGCTCCCTCCTGGCTGGTCTCTCCTGGTCCTCAAGTCAACAACGAACTACACTATTATTTCACTGATTTCAAGTTTTATTGGAGACATCTGTTGGACGTGGATACATGTCGAGGCCATATGTAGATTAACAATTAACAATGACAGTTTCATGTTTAAAAAATGCTGAATGGTATTTGGAGGCTAAATAGTGGGCTCATCATCATCATCACCATCAATCATCATTTATTTTTCAAAACAGAATACCAGTTATGAGATGACTACAGTGATATGATTCACATAGCATATGGTCTTTTTTGGGTACAATATATTAAATTAAGCAATAATTTACCAACTGAAACTTTTCAATAATCGACAAAAATGTCAAAGCCTCTGTCCAGTCTTACATCTGTCCTGAAACTGAACATGTCTTTCAGAATTCTCCCTCCAGTCTTCAATCACAGTCCTACTGTACTTTTGACCACAATGTCAGTTCAACTGAGAACCATCTATTACATTGTTGTACAGTTAGCCAACACAGAGATATATACCACAATGTCAGTTCACCTGAGAGCCATCTATTACATTGTTGTACAGTTAGCCAACACAGAGATATATACCACAATGTCAGTTCAACTGAGAGCCATCTATTACATTGTTGTACAGTTAGCCAACACAGAGATATATACCACAATGTCAGTTGAAATGTGTTGTTTTCAGTCAAGTGTGCCGTGCCATACACCTAATTAAAATTCCTTTAATCTGAATTCATTATACACATCAATATATACATTATTCAGTGGCTTAAATTAACAGTATATTTAGTATTTACACCCAGCGTAATTTAAATACATAATTGTTATTATTGTTATTGTTATTATTATTATTAAAAGTAAGTATTATTGTTATTATGAAATGCTGATTATATATTATAAATGAATTGTAATAGTTACAATACTTATTAATGAATTAATCAAATAATTTTTATTATTATAATTATATGTGATACTATAACAACGTATACTTCTACATCAATAACTGCTAATTGGAGACATCTTCCACTTTGAAATGTACATCCCACTCTGTTATTATGTCATATAAAAAACAACCAATATTCTCCTTTTAACTGGTGATTACTCCAGTCAGATAACAGTGAAACAGTGTATTATACCAGAGGTCCGTGTGGTTACTTGAGGACACAGCTATAAGCCAGTACAGAGTGGACAGGACCCCTGGTGGGGCTGACGCGGCAGTAGGCAGTGGTGATGTAGGAGGACGGAGCTAACGGCAGGGGGCAGTATCTCATCTAGCCTGGAGAGATCACAACATACTCTCTCTCTCTCTCAACTGTACAGTACAGTCAGTCTCTAGGCAGGCCAGACCTCCGGTAAACCTGCTCTACTCTGTTCTGTTGTATACTATACCAGCAGGATATTCCTCTGTTCTGTTGTATAATATACCAGCAGTACAATCCTCTGTTGTGTTATGTTGTGGTACGTTGTGTTGTAATGTATTGTGATATGTTGTATTGTGGAATGTTGTGGTGTGTCATGTTGTGATGTGTTGTGGTATGTTGTTGTATGTTGTGTTGTGTTGTGTTGTGGTATGTTGTTGTCTGTTTTATTGTGGTATGCTGTGTTGTGGTATGTTGTGTTGTGGTATGTTGTGTTGTCTTGTAGTATGTTGTTGTCTATTTTATTGTGATATGTTGTGTTATGTTGTGGTATGTTGTTGTCTGTTTTATTGTGGTATGCTGTGTTGTGGCTGTTGTGTTGTGGTATGTTGTGTTGTGTTGTAGTATGTTGTTGTCTGTTTTATTGTGGTATGTTGTGTTGTGGCATGTTGTGTTGTGGTATGTTGTGTTGTGTTGTAGTATGTTGTTGTCTATTTTATTGTGGTATGTTGTGTTATGTTGTGGTATGTTGTTTTCTGTTTTATTGTGGTATGTTGTGGTATTTTGTGTTGTGTTGTATTGTGGTATATTGTGTTCTTTTTTGGTATGTTGTGTTGTGTTGCATTGTGTTGTTTTGTATTGTAGCATGTTGTGTTGTGGAATGTTGTTTTGTGGTATGTTGTGTTGTGGTATGTTGCTGTCTGTTTTATTGTGGTATGTTGTGTTGTGGAATGTTGTGTTGTATTGTGTATGTTGTTGTCTGTTTTATTGTGGTATTTTGTTGTCTGTTTTATTGTGGTATCTTGTGTTGTGTTGTGGTATGTTGTTATCTGTTTTGTTGTGGTATGTTGTGTTGTGGTATGTTATGTTGTATTGTGGTATTTTGTTGTCTGTTTTATTGTGGTATGTTGTGTTGTGGCATGTTGAGTTGTATTGTGGTATGTTGGTGTCTGTTTTATTGTGGTATGTTGTGTTGTGTTGTGGTATGTTGTTGTCTGTTTTATTGTGGTATGTTGTGTTGTGGCATGTTGTGTTGTGGTATGTTGTGTTGTGTTGTAGTATGTTGTTGTCTGTTTTATTGTGGTATGTTGTGTTGTGGCATGTTGTGTTGTGGTATGTTGTGTTGTGTTGTAGTATGTTGTTGTCTATTTTATTGTGGTATGTTGTGTTATGTTGTGGTATGTTGTTTTCTGTTTTATTGTGGTATGTTGTGGTATTTTGTGTTGTGTTGTATTGTGGTATATTGTGTTCTTTTTTGGTATGTTGTGTTGTGTTGCATTGTGTTGTTTTGTATTGTAGCATGTTGTGTTGTGGAATGTTGTTTTGTGGTATGTTGTGTTGTGGTATGTTGCTGTCTGTTTTATTGTGGTATGTTGTGTTGTGGAATGTTGTGTTGTATTGTGTATGTTGTTGTCTGTTTTATTGTGGTATTTTGTTGTCTGTTTTATTGTGGTATCTTGTGTTGTGTTGTGGTATGTTGTTATCTGTTTTGTTGTGGTATGTTGTGTTGTGGTATGTTATGATGTATTGTGGTATTTTGTTGTCTGTTTTATTGTGGTATGTTGTGTTGTGGCATGTTGAGTTGTATTGTGGTATGTTGGTGTCTGTTTTATTGTGGCATGTTGTGTTGTGTTGTGGTATGTTATGTTGTATTGTGGTATTTGTTGTCTGTTTTATTGTGGTATGTTGTTTTGTGGTATGTTGTTGTCTGTTTTATTGTGGTATGTTGTGTTGTGGTCTGTTGTGTTGTGTTGTGGTATGTTATGTTGTGGTATGTTGTGTTGTGGTATGTTGTGTTGTGTTGTGGTATGTTGTTGTCTGTTTTATTGTAGTATGTTGTGTTGTGGTATGTTGTGTTGTGGTATGTTGTGTTGTGCTATGTTGTGTTGTGTTGTGGTATGTTATGTTGTGGTATGTTGTGTTGTGGTACGTTGTTTTTTGTTGTGTTGTGGTATGCTGTATTGTGTTTTGGAATGTTGTGTTGTATTGTGTTTTGGAATGTTGTGTTGTGTTGTTTTGTGGTATGTTGTGTTGTGTTGTATTGTGGTATGTTGTGTTGTGTTGTGTTGTGGTATTGTGTTGTGGTATGTTGTGTTGTATTGTGATATGTTGTGTTGTGTTGTATTGTGGTATGTTGTGTTGTGTTGTGTTGTGTTGTGGTGTGTGGTATTGTGTTTTGGAATGTTGTGTTGTATTGTGTTTTGGAATGTTGTGTTGTGTTGTATTGTGGTATGTTGTGTTGTGTTGTAGTATATTGTGTTGTATAGTCTTGCGGTATGTTGTGTTGTATTGTGGTATGTTGTGTTGTGTTGTATTGTGGTGTGTTCTAACAACCTACTATAACTACTAAGGACATGGGGACCTCTGGTGGACAACCAGAGTCTTACATAACCAGAGACTTTCTGTCAGACTATTCGTCACAGACTGATGGGGCGATTTCAACAGATTGAGACGACAAAGACATACAAGCGTAAATATGTACTTTGCATTTCTAAATCCAAATTTGCGGTTGTTGGGGGGCTAAATATCCATATTTACGATGAGCGTATTAATCAACTGTATGTACGGTAGTTGAATTCCTTTGTCTCTCCTTCTCCCGCTCTTTCTTTCCCCACCCCTTTTCTTATGTAACCAGCCATCATATCAGGTTAGTCCACTAGGGACTTTTCATTGTGTACCAAGCGTCATATCAGGTTAGTCCACTAGGGACTTTTCATTGTGTACCAAGCGTCTCATAGAGACAATGCTCTTATTGACCTGGTTGCTGGAAACAACCGTCTTATGCTAGCTGCTAACCTATAATACCACTACGCTACACAAACTCCAAAGAAAATGCCATAACTGGCCATAACTGTAGCAACAGAGATATGACATGGCTATCCCATGTTAGCCATACTGATAATATGATACTATCAAGAGCAGTGTGCGGTTTCCTTTATCCTTCATCTTGTTCAATTGTTGCCATGCATCTGCAAATTAGATTGCTCAGATGTGCGATTGCCTTTTGAATTTTGTATAGCCATACTGATAATACCACAACATTGTGCTAGCAGTTAGCTGGTAACCCATGTACACTGATATTACCACAACATTATGCTAGCAGTTAGCAGGTAACCCATATACACTGATAATTCAACAACATTGTGCTAGCAGCTAGCTGGTAACTCATATACACTGATAATACAACAACATTGTGCTAGCAGCTAGATGGTAACTCATATGCACTGGTAATACAACAACATTGTGCTAGCAGCTAGATGGTAAACAATATACACTGATAATACAACAACATTGTGCTAGCAGCTAGATGGTAACTCATATACACTGATAATACAACAACATTGTGCTAGCAACTAGATGGTAACTCATATACACTGATAATAAAATAGCATTGTGCTAGCAGCTAGATGGTAACCCATATACACTGATAATACAACAACATTGTGCTAGCAGCTAGATGGTAAACAATATACACTGAAAATAAAATAACCTTGTGCTAGCAGTTAGCTGGTAACCCATATACACTGATAATAAAATAGCATTGTGCTAGCAGCTAGCTGGTAACCCATATAGAGGATGAATACAGAATGCTCCATTTCACAGTTTAGAGTCTTCAGGCCTCAGAATGACTTGCAGACATTCCATTTCTGTGTTAACTTGTAACTGTGTTATCCACAGCAATGCAGCTTCAGAGAGAATATCACAAAACAATTCTAATTTTATTGGAAAACAAAAACATGGTAAAAGCTTGACTTGTGAGTGCTGTTCATTATAATGTGATGTGTGTGTCTGGACGTGACCCTACTAAGAGTTTATGGGTATTCTTCTTCTCCGGATGTGGAGAAAATGTCTTTGGTGTTGTACAATGGGGCCTGGGGGGTGTAGAGGGGGAGGGGGTGGTGACAGACTGGTATGCTGGTCTCTTCCAAAGTCCTAATCAGCAGCCGTCCATGTGTTTGGCAAAACAGGGCTTTCAAATCATTCCCTCGCCCCAAGTTTAAAACCCAAAGCACCATCACTTTGTAAATGGGTACCTTACGGTGAGAAAAGCTGAGGTCTCCAATGTGAAGTGGAACATGGCACAGCCCTGCTCGGAATGCTTAGAACCTCTGGTTCCACTGCCAACCCTGCCACCAAGCATGCTCACAGTCAATTTGTTTAACATGTTACTAAAGATATGCATGTTTAGCAAACCATTTTATGGGAAGAGCAACAAACTGATGAGACGTGAAGTATTTTATATAACATAGAACAATATACTGATGTAATATTAAAACAGAACAATATACTGATGTAATATTCAGATTCTCAGAAGTCTATTCCTAGTTGATGAAACAATTATCCAAATTATGCTACATTGTGATCAGAGCTATTTTGTTTTAAATAATTACAACAATTGCTTTCCTGTAACAAAGGGGCTTAAGAATTTGTTTGAAAATAGTATAAAAATCTAAAACCATTCAGGACAAATACTATAAATGTTTTGTGCTCTGATTGGGTCGATCCTATGGGAACACAGTTGAGCTATGTCATGTTGAAGTAAGCCACAGCCCAATAATCTGGGGGTCAGCAATGCCAGCACAAAGAGAGGTATGTGAGGTAGAAAACCTCACAAATGACTGAAAATATGTGTAGCATTTTGTGCAGCATGGGTTTCAAACACACAGTCATCCAGACGGTTTGATTGGTCAACCAAATGAGTCACCTGAAATCAAAGGGAAATGAAAGGAGAAACAATTTGAAATGTCTTCCCCTTTCAGGTGTCTCTATAACCATGCTGAAGCAGATAGGGTTCCCTAGAAAGAGCCTGCTGACAGCTACTGTCACCGGGCTCTGTCGGCTTTGACCTGGCCCTGATAGGGTTACTGTCGGCTAATCCACACTGACCTTGGTGGGGCTGTCAATGAGGAAGCTATTGTACAGTTTGGACAACTGAACATTATGAGAATGCTGACATATGATGTCTGTATGGGTGTCACACCCACTGTGTTGTTGTGTTACGGGTAGTATGTCTGGGACTGTGTTGTTGTGTTATGGGTAGTATGTCTGGGACTGTGTTGTTGTGTTATGGGGTAGTATGTCTGGGACTGTGTTGTTGTGTTATGGGGTAGTATGTCTGGGATTGTGTTGTTGTGTTATGGGGTAGTATGTCTGGGACTGTGTTGTTGTGTTATGGGGTAGTATGTCTGGGTCTGTGTTGTTGTGTTATTGGTCATTATGTCTGGGACTGTGTTGTTGTGTTATGGGGTAGTATGTCTGGGACTGTGTTGTTGTGTTATGGGGTTGTATGTCTGGGACTGTGTTGTTGTGTTATGGGGCATTATGTCTGGGACTGTGTTGTTGTGTTATGGGGTTGTATGTCTGGGACTGTGTTGTTGTGTTATGGGGCATTATGTCTGGGACTGTGTTGTTGTGTTATGGGGTTGTATGTCTGGGATTGTGTTGTTGTGTTATGGGGTTGTATGTCTGGGACTGTGTTGTTGTGTTATGGGGCATTATGTCTGGGACTGTGTTGTTGTGTTATGGGGTTGTATGTCTGGAACTGTGTTGTTGTGTTATGGGATTGTAGTATGTCTGGGACTGTGTTGTTGTGTTATGGGGTAGTATGACTGCAAATAAACCAAATTTGAGCAAAAGAAAGGTGACTCATTCGCCATTTAAAGTGGCCACTGAGAAGCCTAGTTTGCATCTCAGGGTTCAAAAGTTCCGATGTTGTGTTGGAGGGCTTAAATGACATAAATTAAGCAGGGTTCCCCAACTCGTAGCCAGCGGGCCCGGGTGGATTTATTTGGCCCCCCCAAGTTTTTTGAGCATAAATTAATTTTTAAAAACATTTTGGGTGTTGAATTGTCATTGTTGGACATAAAAGACCATAAAAACACCTGGAATTCAGCTCCAATTGATTTTAATTGAGGAAATCTGTTCCCAAATCTTCCCACTTATAGTAGAGAGACACATACAAATGATATAATGAACAATAATTGGTTGGATTTATATAGCACTTCTCCACCAGCTGAGATACTCAAAGCGCCTTACATAGTAAGGGGAAACTCACCAGCACGGTGACCATTTTTGTGCCACAATTCTCATGTCACATCAGCTATCAGTTGGAGAGGTGAGGAGTGATACAGTTGAAGTCTGATGTTTACATACACCTTAGCCAAATACAATTAAAATCAGTTTTTCACAATTCCTGACATTTAATCCTAGTAAAAATTCCCTGTCTTAGGTCAGTTAGGATCACCACTTCATTTTAAGAATGTGAAATGTCAGAATAATAGTAGAGAGAATGATTTATTTCAGCTTTTATTTATTTCATCACATTCCCAGTGGGTCAGAAGTTTACATACACTCAATTAGTATTTGGTAGCATTGCCTTTAAATTGTTTAACTTGGGTCAAACGTTTCAGGTAGCCTTCCACAAGCTTCCCACAATAAGTTGGGTGAATTTTGTCCCATTCCTCCTGACAGAGCTGGTGTAACAGAGTCAGGTTTGTAGGCCTCCTTGCTCTCACATGCTTTTTCAGTTCTGCCCGCAGATTTTCTATAGGATTGAGGTCAGTGCTTTGTGATGGCCACTCAAATACCTTGACTTTGTTGTCCTTAAGCCATTTTTCCACAACTTTGGAAGTATGCTGATGGTCATTGTCCATTTGGAAGACCTATTTGCGACCAAGCTTTAACTCCTGACTGATGTCTTGAGATGTTGCTTCAAAATATCCACGTAATTTTCCTCCTCATGAAACCATCTATTTTGTGAAGTGCACCAGTCCCTCCTGCAGTAAAGCACCCCCACAACATGATGCTGCCACCCCCGTGCTTCACGGTTGGGATGATGTTCTTCAGCTTGCAAGCCTCCTCCTTTTTCCTCCAAACATAACGATGGTCATTATGGCCAAACAGTTCTATTTTTGTTTTATCAGACCAGAGGACATTTCTCCAAAAATTAAGATCTTTGTTCCCATGTGCAGTTGCAAACCGTAGTCTGGCTTTTTTATGGCGGTTTTGGAGCAGTGGCTTCTTTCTTGCTGAGCGGCCTTTCAGGTTATGTCGACATAGGACTAGTTTTACTGTGGATATAGATACTTTTGTACCTATTTCCTCCAGCATCTTCACAAGGTCCTTGTAAAATCAATCCTGTTTTGGTATTGATTTGCACTTTTCGCACCAGGGTACGTTCATCTCTAGGAGACAGAACACATCTCCTTCCTGAGAGGTATGACGGCTCCGTGGTCCCATGGTGTTCATACTTGCATACTATTGTTTGTATAGATGAACGTGGTACCTTCAGGCATTTGGAAATTGCTCCCAAGGATGAACCAGATTTGTGGAGGTCTCCAATTTATTTTCTGAGGTCTTTGCTGATTTCTTTTGATTTTCCCATGATGTCACTGAGTTTGAAGGTAGGCTTTGAAATATATCCACATGTATACCTCCAATTGACTCAAACAATGTCAATTAGCCTATCAGAAGCTTCTAAAGCCAAGACATACTTTTCTGGAATTTTCCAAGCTGTTTAAAGGCACAGTCAACGTGTTGTATGTAAACTTCTGACCCCAATGAAATTGTGATACAGTGAATTATAAGTGAAATATTCTGTCTGTAAACAATTGTTGGAAAAATTACTTGTGTCATGCACAAAGTAGATGTCCTAAACGACTTGCCAAAACTATAGTTTGTTAGCAAGAAATGTGTTGTGTGGATGAAAAACTAGTTTTAATGACTCCAACCTAAGTGTATGTAAACTTCCGACTTCAACTGTATATTGGGCAAAAAAACCTAGGATCATGTTCTCCACTCTATCGAAGCCTGAATCTAAGGGTGGTCCTGCCCTTCCCTGCCTTAAATTGTACTACTGGTTTGCCCAAATCCACAACATGCTAACATGGATCACAAACAGACAAGACACAACGTGGATTCAGATAGAGGCCCAATCCTGTGGTTCATTGTCCCTACGCTCAATTCTATTCATGAATAACTTTAGTGAAGTTTAGTAAAGTGGGCAACATAGCAAAAAGCTTTGAGATTTACAGCACCCTACTAGCATGTAGGACATACCCTGGTATTTCCACCCAGATATGCTCAAACTAGCCTTGCCAAAAGCCCTGAGTGATGCAACTAGCCTATAGTATGCAACCCAGACTTGCCAAAAGCCCTGAGTGATGCCAACTTTCAACTTTGGCATCCTCTAGGGATCCTGTTTCAGAACACAACTACACTGAAATCCTTTCTAGAGCTCTGCAGTGAATTCAACGTGCCAAGATATTTTCTCTTAAATATCTTCAAATTAGACATGTCATTTCCTCATTCAGAGTGTCTTCATAGAGCTGGTGAATGTCTTTCATTGGAACGGACAGAGTGTCTTCATATAGCTGGTGAGAGTCTTTCATTGGAACGGACAGAGTGTCTTCAAAGAGCTGGTGAGAGTCTTTCATTGGAACGGACAGAGTGTCTTCATAGAGCTGGTGAGTATCTTCCATTGAAACGGACAGTGTCTTCATAGAGCTGGTGAGAGTCTTTCATTGGAACGGACAGAGTGTCTTCATAGAGCTGGTGAGAGTCTTTCATTGGAACGGACAGAGTGTCTTCACTGTCCGTGAAGACACTCTGGTGAGTGTCTTCATTATTATTATTTTTTATTATAATTTATTTTATTATAATTATAATTTTTTACCCCCTTTTCTCCCCAATTTTGTGGTATCCAATTGTTAGTAATTACTATCTTGTCTCCAAAACACAACCCAACCAAGCCGCACTGCTTCTTAACACAGTGCGCATCCAACCCGGAAGCCAGCCGCACCAATGAGTCAGAGGAAACAGCGTGCACCTGGCGACCTTGCACTGCGCCCAGCCCGCCACAGGAGTCGCTGGTGCGCGATGAGACATGGATATCCCTACCGGCCAAACCCTCCCTAACCCGGACGACGCTAGACCAATTGTGCGTCGCCCCACGGACCTCCCGGTTGCAGCCGGCTGCGAGTCTCTGGTGGCACAGCTAGTGCTGGGATGCAGTGCCCTAGACCACTGCGCCACCCGGGAGGCCCGTGAGTGTCTTTCATTGGAACGGACAGAGTGTCTTCATAGAGCTGGTGAGTGTCTTTCATTGGAACGGACAGAGTGTCTTCATAGAGCTGGTGAGTGTCTTCCATTGGAACGGACAGAGTGTCTTCATAGAGCTGGTGAGTGTCTTTCATTGGAACAGAGAGAGTGTCTTCATAGAGCTGGTGAGTATGTTCCATTGGAACGGACAGAGTGTCTTCATAGAGCTGGTGAGAGTCTTTCATTGGAACAGACAGAGTGTCTTCATAGAGCTGGTGAGTGTCTTCCATTGGAACAGACAGAGTGTCTTCATAGAGCTGGTGAGTATCTTCCATTGGAACGGACAGAGTGTCTTCATAGAGCTGGTGAGTGTCTTCCATTGGAACAGACAGAGTGTCTTCATAGAGCTGGTGAGTATCTTCCATTGGAACGGACAGAGTGTCTTCATAGAGCTGGTGAGTGTCTTTCATTGGAACAGACAGAGTGTCTTCATAGAGCTGGTGAGTGTCTTCCATTGGAACAGACAGAGTGTCTTCATAGAGCTGGTGAGTGTCTTCCATTGGAACGGACGGTGTTTCATAGAGCTGGTGAGTGGAAGATGGTTATTGGTGAGAGGGAAAACCATGGATTTATATCCTGACAACTTGCTCTACTGAGCAATTGTGTCTAAAATGTGAGGGAATTCTCAGGGTTGGAAATGTAGAGCAAGACATCATCCGTTTAGAGCGGAATGTTGTGCTGAATGTTGCCTGCAGAAAAAATACTTGGATTTCTCCTTATCAACTCTGCCAAAGGCACCGCCCCCAGCAAGTAGAGCAGGGGGGACAGAGAGTATCCTCGTCAAGCACATCCCAAAGGGAATCTATCAGAATTCAGACCATTAGTAGTCACCATGGCATTTGGATGAAAATATAGGGACTTCATCCATTTAAAAAAGTTTGGACCCATATTAAACTTTTCTCCACTCCATCCTGTCGAACACCTTCTCAGCCTCCAGTGAAGCCAGCAGGACAGGGGTGTAGAACACCTTCTCAGCCTCCAGTGAAGCCAGCAGGACAGGGGTGTGGAACACCTTCTCAGCCTCCAGTGAAGCCAGCAGGACAGGGGTGTAGAACACCTTCTCAGCCTCCAGTGAAGCCAGCAGGACAGGGGTGTGGAACACCTTCTCAGCCTCCAGTGAAGCCAGCAGGACAGGGGCGTGGAACACCTTCTCAGCCTGCAGGGAAGCCAGCGGGACAGGGGCGTGGAACACCTTCTCAGCCTGCAGGGAAGCCAGCAGGACAGTGGCGTGGAACACCTTCTTAGCCTCCAGTGAAGCCAGCAGGACAGGGGTGTGGAACACCTTCTCAGCCTCCAGTGAAGCCAGCAGGACAGGGGTGTGGAATGCCTTCTCAGCCTCCAGTGAAGACAGCAGGACAGGGGTGTGGAACACCTTCTCAGCCTCCAGTGAAGACAGCAGGACAGGGGTGTGGAACACCTTCTTAGAATCCAGTGAAGACAGCAGGACAGGGGTGTGGAACACCTTCTCAGCCTCCAGTGAAGCCAGCAGGACAGGGGTGTGGAATTCCTTCTCAGCCTCTCAGCTAAAATGTTAGTAGATCTAATATAGACTATAGGACCTATCTCTCTCTCAGCTAAAATGTTACTAGGTCTAATATAGACTATAGGACCTATCTCTCTCTCAGCTAAAACGTTACTAGGTCTAATGTAGACTATAGGACCTATCTCTCTCTCAGCTAAAACATTAGTAGGTCTACAGTAGGTTAGACTATAGGACGTATCTCTCTCTCAGCTAAAACGTTAGTAGGTCTACAGTAGGTTAGACTATAGGACCTATCCCTCTCTCAGTTACAATGTTAGTACTTCTAGGTTACTCTATAATTGTCACGTCCTGACCTTAGTTCCTTTTTTATGTCTCTATTTTGGTTTGGTCAGGGTGTGAATTGGGGTGGGCATTCTATGTTTTGTTCTATGTTCTGTTTTTCTGTGTTTGGCCTGTTATGGTTCCCAATCAGAGGCAGCTGTCATTCATTGTCTCTGATTGAGAACCATACTTAGGTAGCCTGTTCCCACCTGGTGTTTGTGGGTAGTTGTTTCCTGTTTTGTGTTTTCACCTTTCAGGACTGTTTCGATTTTCATTTCTTTCATTCACTTTGTAATTAAGTATTTTCGTGTTCTGGTTTAGTAAATAATCATGGACACTTACCACGCTGCGTTTTGGTCCGATCTTGACTACTCTTCCTCAGACGAAGAGGAGAATCGTTACAGTAATAAACATTTTTTTGCTACAATGACATTTAGCAGGGCACATGGGTCATTGGATTTTTTAAAATTTGATTTTATTTCACCTTTATTTAACCAGGCAGGCTAGTTGAGAACAAGTTCTCATTTGCAACTGCGACCTGGCCAAGATAAAGCATAGCAATTCGACACATACAACAACACAGAGTTACACATGGAATAAACAAAACATACAGTCAATAATACAGTAGAACAAAAGAAAACAAAAAATCTATATACAGTGAGTTCAAATGAGGTAAGTGAAGGAAATAAATAGGCCATGGTGGCGAAGTAATTACAATATAGCAATTAAACACTGGAATGGTAGATCGGCAGAAGATGAATGTGCATGTAAAGATACCGGGGTGCAAAGGAGCAAAATAAATACATAAATACCAGTATGAGGATGAGGTAGGTAGATGGGCTGTTTACAGATGGGCTATGTACAGGTGCAGCGATCTGTAAGCTGCTCTGACAACTGGTGCTTAAAGCTAGTGAGGGAGACGTGAGTCTCCAGCTTCAGAGATTTTTGCATTTCGTTCCAGTCATTGGCAGCAGAGAACTGGAAGGAAAGGCAGCCAAAGGAAGTGTTGGCTTTGGGGATGACCAGTGAGATATACCTGCTGGAGCACGTTCTACGGGTGGGTGTTGTTATCGTGACCAGTGAGCTGAGAGAAGGAGGTGCTTTACCTAGCATAGACTTTTAGATGACCTGGAGCCAGTGGGTCTGGCGACGAATATGTAGCGAGGGCCAGCCAACGAGAGCGTACAGGTCGCAATGGTGGGTAGTGTATGATTTGATGACAAAATGGATGGCACTGTGAAAGACTGCATCTAGTTTGCTGAGTAGAGTATTGAAAGTGTTGGAATCATTGAGATATTAAATAAATATTAAATATTAAATAAATGATAGAGATGAAGCCTTGAATAGAAAGAATCTGTAGCAACCCAGAAGGCTTTGAAATGTGTTTGATGGAGGAGAGGAGAGCGATGTGTTGATATAGGGAAGACAGATGGACATCTGTGGATTAGGTGAAGGAGGGGTTGAGGTCAGGAGGTGAGGGGTGAGGTCATTTCCCCTTAAGGGAGTAATAAGGGTTAGTATCTGGTTACCTTCATTCTCTTGGGCATAAACTAAGGATGTAGAGAGGGAGTGTTTTAAGTAGGATGTATATAACTTGGATGTCTGAAATGTTTTGCTGTCTGAATACAGCTGTACAGAACCTTTGGGAATAATTAAACTTTGTGAAAGCTTCTCTAGTGTCCGTGGGTTATTTACTCTGACAAATTAGAACCTAACAGAAGCTCTTATGTAAATGACATCGCCGAAGTCGAGGATCGTAGGATAGTCAGTTTTACAAGGGTATGTTTGGCGCTGTGAGTCAAGGAGGCTTTTTGTGAAATAGGAAGCTGATTCTAGACTACCCAAGAATAGTAAAGCCCCCTTTCCTGGCTCAAATAGCCAACCAATCAGCCTGTTACCAGCCCTTTAATAAACTTATGCAAAAAAGCGGTCTTATACGGAAGGTCACGCTCATAGGGAAGGTTGTTCAACATGTATGGAACTTACATAAATTACTCAGGGCTGCAGGTAGCCTAGCAGTTAAGAGCACAGGGTCATACTGCTTCTCAATAACACTATCAACAAGGTAGCCTAGCAGTTAAGAGCACAGTGTCATACTGCCTTCTCAACAACACTATCAACAAGGTAGCCTAGCAGTTAAGAGCACAGGGTCATACTAACTTCTCAACAACACAATCAACAAGGTAGCCTAGCAGTTAGGACCACAGGGTCATACTGCCTTCTCAACAATACTATCAACAAGGTAGAGCACAGGGTCATACTGCTTCTCAACAACCCTATCAACAAGGTAGCCTAGCAGTTAAGAGGACAGGGTCATATTGCCTTCTCAACAACACTATCAACAAGGTAGCCTAGCAGTTAAGAGCACAGGGTCATACTGCCTTCTCAACAACACTATCAACAAGGTAGAACACAGGGTCATACTGCTTCTCAACAACACTATCAACAAGGTAGCATAGCAGTTAAGAGGACAGGGCCATATTGCCTTCTCAAAAACATTATCAACAAGGTAGCCTAGCAGTTAAGAGGACAGGGTCGTACTGCCTTCTCAACAACACTATCAACAAGGTAGAGCACAGGGTCATACTGCTACTCAACAACACTATCAACAAGGTAGCCTAGCAGTTAAGAGCACAGGGTCATACTGCCTTCTCAACAACACTATCAACAAGGTAGCCTAGCAGTTAAGAGCACAGGGTCATACTAACTTCTCAACAACACTATCAACAAGGTAGCCTAGCAGTTAGGACCACAGGGTCATACTGCCTTCTCAACAATACTATCAACAAGGTAGAGCACAGGGTCATACTGCTTCTCAACAACCCTATCAACAAGGTAGCCTAGCAGTTAAGAGGACAGGGTCATATTGCCTTCTCAACAACACTATCAACAAGGTAGCCTAGCAGTTAAGAGCACAGGGTCATACTGCCTTCTCAACAACACTATCAACAAGGTAGAACACAGGGTCATACTGCTTCTCAACAACACTATCAACAAGGTAGCATAGCAGTTAAGAGGACAGGGTCATATTGCCTTCTCAAAAACATTATCAACAAGGTAGCCTAGCAGTTAAGAGGACAGGGTCGTACTGCCTTCTCAACAACACTATCAACAAGGTAGAGCACAGGGTCATACTGCTACTCAACAACACTATCAACAAGGTAGCCTAGCAGTTAAGAGCACAGTGTCATCTGCCTTCTCAACAACACTATCAACAAGGTAGAGCACAGGGTCATACTGCTTCTCAACAACATTATCAACAAGGTAGCCTAGCAGTTAAGAGGATAGGGTCATACTGCTTCTCAACAACACTATCAACAAGGTAGCCTAGCAGTTAAGAGGACAGGGTCATATTGCCTTCTTAACAACACTATCAACAAGGTAGCCTAGCAGTTAAGAGCACAGGGTCATACTGCCTTCTCAACAACACTATCAACAAGGTAGAGCACAGGGTCATACTGCTTCTCAACAACACTATCAACAAGGTAGCCTAGCAGTTAAGAGGACAGAGTCATACTGCTTCTCAACAACACTATCAACAAGGTAGCCTAGCAGTTAAGAGCACAGTGTCATACTGCCTTCTCCTCAACACTATCAACAAGGCAGGTTCTACAGGCCCTAGTTTTGTCGCACCTGGACTATTGTCCAGTCATGTGATCAGGTGCCAAAAAGAAGGACTTAGGAAAATTCCAATTGGCCCAGAACAGGGCAGCAAGGCCGGCCCTTACATGTACCAGAAGAGCTAACATTGATCATATGTATGTCCATCTCTCCTGGCTCAAAGTGGAAGCCAGATTTACTTCATCACTACATGTGTTGACAAGCTGAAATTACCGAGCAGTACTAGGAACAGCCATGGGGACACCCAAAAGACTATGAACAGCAATGAGAACACCCAGTGTACTGTGAACAGCAATGGGACCACCAAGAGTACTGTGAACAGCAATGGGAACACCGAGAGTACTGTGAACAGCAATGGGAACACCCAGAGTACTGTGAACAGCAATGGGAACACCCAGAGTACTGTGAACAGGCATGGGGACACCCAGAGTACTGTGAACAGCAATGGGTACACCCAGAGTACTGTCAACAGCAATGGGAACACCCAGAGTACTGTGAACAGCAATGGGAACACTCAGAGTACTGTGAACAGCAATGGGTTCACCCAGAGTACTGTGAACAGCAATGGGAACACCCAGAGTACTGTGAACAGCAATGGGAACACCCAGAGTACTGTGAACAGCAATCGGAACACCCAGAGTACTGTGAACAGCAATGGGAACACTCAGAGTACTGTGAACAGCAATGGGAACACCAAGAGTACTGTGGACAGTAATGGGAACACCAAGAGTACTGTGGACAGTAATGGGAACACCCACAGTCTGTGGAGAGTAATGGGAACACCCACAGTCTGTAGAGAGTTATGGGAACACACACAGTACTGTGGAGAGTAATGGGAACACCCACAGTCTGTAGAGAGTAATGGGAACACCCAGAGGGATGTGAACAGCAATGGGAACACCCAGAGTACTGTGAACAGCAATGGGACCACCAAGAGTACTGTGAACAGCAATGGGAACACCCAGAGTACTGTGAACAGCAATGGGAACACCCAGAGTACTGTGAACAGCAATCGGAACACCCAGAGTACTGTGAACAGCAATGGGAACACTCAGAGTACTGTGAACAGCAATGGGAACACCAAGAGTACTGTGGACAGTAATGGGAACACCAAGAGTACTGTGGACAGTAATGGGAACACCCACAGTCTGTGGAGAGTAATGGGAACACCCACAGTCTGTAGAGAGTTATGGGAACACACACAGTACTGTGGAGAGTAATGGGAACACCCACAGTCTGTAGAGAGTAATGGGAACACCCAGAGGGATTTGAACAGCAATGGGAACACCCAGAGTACTGTGAACAGCAATGGGACCACCAAGAGTACTGTGAACAGCAATGGGAACACTCAGAGTACTGTGAACAGCAATGGGAACACCCAGAGTACTGTGAACAGCAATGGGAACACACACAGTAGTAGGAACAGCAATTGGAACATCCAGCGCCGACAGAGATGGCCACCTCGCTTCGCGTTCCTAGGAAACTATTCAGTATTTTGTTTTTTATGTATTAATTCTTACATTGTTACCCCAGGAAATCTTAAGTCTTATTACATACAGCCGGGAGGAACTATTGGATACAAGATCAACGTCAACTTACCAACATCAAGACCAGAATTGCGACTTTCCCGAAGCGGATCCTCTGTTTGGTCCACCACCCAGGACAATGGTGCCGCAGATGGGGCGGACAGAGCGGTCTTCTGATCAAGCTCCGTAGACGGGCGCATCGCCCACCGGTCCTGAGTATACTACTAGCCAACGTCCAGTCTCTTGACAAGATAGATGAAATCCGAGCAAGGGTTGCCTTCCAGAGAGAAATCAGAGATTGTAACATTCTCCTTTTCACTGAAACATGGCTCACTCGGGATACGTTATCAGAGTCGGTACATCAGAGTCGGTACAGCCACCTGATTTCTTCATGCATCGCGCCGACAGAAACAAACATCTCTCTGGTAAGAAGAAGGGCAGGGGGGTATGCCTTATTATTAATGAGACGGGGTGTGATCATAACAACATACAGGAACTCAAGTACTTTTGTTCACCTGACCTAGAATTCCTTGCAATCAAATGCCGACCGCATTATCTACCAGGAGAATTCTCTTCAATTGTAATCACAGTCGTGTACATCCCCCCCCCAAGCAGACACCTCGACGGCCCTGAAAGAACTTCATTGGACTCTATGTAAACTGGAAACCACATTTCCTGAGGCTGCATTTATTGTAGTTGGGGATTTTAACAAGGCTAATCTGAAAACAAAGCTCCCTAAATTTTATCATCATATATTGAATGCGCGACCCGGGCTGGGAAATTCTGGATCATTGTAACTCTAACTTCCGCAACGCATACAAAGCCATCCCTCGCCCTCCTTTCGGCAAATCTGACCACGACTCCAATTTGTTGCTCCCAGCCTATAGACAGAAACTAAAACAGGAAACGCCCGTGCTCAGGTCTGTTCAACGCTGGTCTGACCAATCTGATTCCACGCTTCCAGATTGCTTCGATCACGTGGACTGGGATATGATCCGGATAGTGTCGAACAACAACATTGATGCATATGCTGATTTGGTGAGAGGATTTATTAGCAAGTGCTTTGGTGATGTTGTACCAACAGCGACTATTAAAACCTTCCCCAACCAGAAACCGTAGATTGATGGAAGCATTCGCGCAAAACTGAAAGTGCGAATCACTGCTTTTAATCAGGGCAAGGCGACCGGAAACATGACCGAATACAAACATTGTATCTATTCCCTACGCAAGGCAGTCAAATAAGCTAAGCATCAGTAGGGAGACAAATTAGAGTCGCAATTCAACGGCAATTCAACGGCTCCGACACAAGAGGAATGTGGCAGAAAACCAGCCACATCGTGGACCCCGATGTCTTGCTCCCAGACAAACTAAACGACTTCTTTCCTCACTTTGAGGACAATACAGTGCCACTGACACGGCCCGCTACCAAAACCTGCCGACTCTCCTTCACCGCAGCCAACATGAGTTAAACATTTAAACGTGTTAACCCTCGCAATGTTGCTGGCCCAGACGGCATCTCTAGCCGCGTCCTCAGAGCATGCGCAGACCAGCTGGCTGGTGTGTTTACCGACATATTTAGTCAATCCCTATCCCAGTTTGCTGTTCCCACATGCTTCAAGAGGGCCTAAAAGCTAAAGTAACAGAGCTAAATGACTATCGCCCCGTAGCACTCACTTCCGTCATCATGAAGTGCTTTGAGAGACTAGTCAAGGATCATATCACCTCCACCCTACCTGACACCCTAGACCCACTCCAATTTGATTACCGCCCCAATAGGTCCACAGACGACGCATTCACAATCACACTGCAAACTGCCCTAACCCATCTGGACAAGAGGAATACCTATGTAAGAATGCTGTTCATCGACTTCAGCTCAGCATTTAACACCATAGTGCCCACCAAACTCGTCATTAAGCTCGAGTCCCGGGGTCTCGACACTGCCCTGGGAAACTGGGTCCTGGACTTTCTGACGGGCCGCCCCCATGTGGTGAGGGTAGGAAACAACATCTCCACCCGCTGATCCTCAACACTGGCGCCCCACAAGGGTGTGTTCTCAGCCCTCTCCTGTACTCCCTGTTCACCCATGACTGTGTGGCCATGCAAGCCTACAACTCAATCATCAAGTTTGCAGACGACACTACAGTGGTAGGCTTGATTACCAACAACGACAAGACGGCCTACGGGAGGACGGGAGGAGGGGAGGGCCCTCAGAGTGTGGTGTCAGGAAAACCACCTCACACTCAACATCAACTAAACAAAGGAGATGATCGTGGACTTCAGGAAACAGCAGAGGGGGCATCCCACTATCCAAATCGACGGGACAGTAGTGGAGAAGGTGGAAAGTTTTACGTTCCTTGGTGAAAAAACATCAAAGACAAAATGAAATGGTCCAACCACACAGACAGTGTGGTGAAGAAGGCGCAAACAACAACCTCAAGAGCCCAAAGAAATTTGACTTGCCACCAAAAACACTCACAAACTTTTACAGATACACAATCGAGAGCATCCTGTCGGGCTGTATCACCGCCTGGTACGGCAGCTGCTCCGCCCATAATCGTAAAGCACTCTAGAGGATAGTGAGGTCTGCACAACGCATCACCGGGGGCAAACTTCCTGCCCTCCAGGACACCTACACCACCCGATGTCACAGGAAGGCCAAAAAGATCATCAAGGACAACAACCACCCGAGCCACTGCCTGTTCACCCCGCTATCATCCAGAAGGCGAGGTCAGTACATGTGCAAATCAAATCAAATCAAATCAGATTTGATTTGATTTGATTTGATTTGAAGGCGAGGTCAGTACAGGTGCATCAAAGCAGGGACCGAGAGACTGAAAAACAGCTTCTGTCTCAAGGCCATCAGACTGTTAAACAGCCACCACTAACATTGAGTGGCTGCTGCCAACATACTGACTCAAATCTCAAGCCACTTTAATAATTAAAAATAGGATGTAATAAATGTATCACTAGTCACTTTAAACAATGCCACTTTATATAATGTTTACATACCCTACATTATTCATCTCATATGTATATACTGTACAATATACCATCTACTGCATCCTGCCTATGCCGTTCGGCCATCGCTCATCCATATCTGTATATGTACATATTGTTATTCATTCCTTTACACTTGTGTGTATGAGGTAGTTGTTGTGAAATGGTTAGATTACTTGTTAGATATTAATGCATGGTTGGAACTAGAAGCACAAGCATTTTGCTACACTCGCATTCACGTCTGCTAACCATGTGTTTGTGACCAATAAAATTCGATTTGATTTGATTTGGAATACCCACTGTACTGTGGACAGTAATGGGAACACACACAGTACTGTGGACAGCAATGGGAACATCCACAGTACTGTGAACATCAATGGGAGCACCCACAGTACTGCGAACATCAATGGGAACACCCACAGTACTGTCAACATCAATGGGAACACCCACAGTACTGTGAACATCAATGGGAGCACCCACAGTACTGGGAACATCAATGGGAACACTCAGAGTACTGTGGACAGTAATGGGAACACCCACAGTCTGTAGAGAGTAATGGGAAAACACACAGTCTGTAGAGAGTAATGGGAACACACACAGTACTGTGAACATCAATGGGAGCACCCACAGTACTGGGAACATCAACGGGAACACCCACAGTACTGTGAACATCAATAGGAGCACCCACAGTACTGGGAACATCAACGGGAACACACACAGTACTGTGAACATCAATGGGAGCACCCACAGTACTGGGAACATCCACGGGAACACCCACGGTACTGTGAACATCAATGGGAGCACCCACAGTACTGTGGACAGTAATGGGAACACCCACAGTACTGTGAACATCAATGGGAACACCCACAGTACTGTGGACAGTAATGGGAACACCCACAGTCTGTGGATAGTAATGGGAACACCCACAGTCTGTAGAGAGTAATGGGAACACACACAGTACTGTGGACAGTAATGGGAACACCCACAGTCTGTAGACAGTAATGGGAACACACACAGTACTGTGGACAGTAATGGGAACACCCACAGTCTGTGGACAGTAATGGGAACACCCACAGTCTATAGACAGTAATGGGAACACACACAGTACTGTGGACAGTAATGGGAACACCCACAGTCTGTAGAGAGTAATGGGAACATACACAGTACTGTGGACAGTAATGGGAACACCCACAGTCTGTAGAGAGTAATGGGAACACACGCAGTCTTTAGAGAGTAATGGGAATACACACAGTCTGTAGAGAGTAATGGGAAAGCCCACAGTCTGTAGACTGTAATGGGAACACACACAGTCTGTAGAGAGTAATGGGAACACCCACAGTCTGTAGAGAGTAATGGGAACATACACAGTACTGTGGACAATAATGGGTACACCCACAGTCTGTAGAGAGTAATGGGAACACACACAGTACTGTGGACAGTAATGGGAACACCCACAGTCTGTAGACAGTAATGGGAACACACACAGTCTGTAGAGAGTAATGGGAACACCCACAGTCTGTAGAGAGTAATGGGAACACCCACAGTCTGTAGAGAGTAATGGGACCACCCACAGTCTGTAGAGAGTAATGGGAACACCCACAGTCTGTAGACAGTAATGGGAACACCCACAGTCTGTAGAGAGTAATTGGAACACCCACAGTCTGTAGAGAGTAATGGGAACACCCACAGTCTGTAGAGAGTAATGGGAACACCCACAGTCTGTAGAGAGTAATGGGAACACCCACAGTCTGTAGAGAGTAATGGGAACACCCACAGTCTGTAGAGAGTAATGGGAACACCCACAGTCTGTAGAGAGAAATGGGAACACCCACATTCTGTAGACAGTAATGGGGACACACACAGTCTGTAGAGAGTAATGGGAACACACACAGTCTGTAGACAGTAATGGGAACACCCACAGTCTGTAGAGAGTAATGGGAACACCCACAGTCTGTAGAGAGTAATTGGAACAACCACAGTCTGTAGAGAGTAATTGGAACACCCACAGTCTGTAGAGAGTAATTGGAACACCCACAGTCTGTAGAGAGTAATGGGAACACCCACAGTCTTTAGAGAGTAATGGGAACACCCACAGTCTGTAGAGAGTAATCGGAACACCCACAGTCTGTAGAGAGTAATGGGAACACCCACAGTCTGTAGAGAGTAATGGGAACACCCACAGTCTGTAGAGAGTAATGGGAACACCCACAGTCTGTAGAGAGTAATGGGAACACCCACAGTCTGTAGACAGTAAAGGGGACACACACAGTCTGTAGAGAGTAATGGGAACACCCACAGTCTGTAGACAGTAAAGGGGACACACACAGTCTGTAGAGAGTAATTGGAACACCCACAGTCTGTAGACAGTAATGGGAACACACACAGTCTGTAGAGAGTAATGGGAACACACACGGTCTGTAGAGAGTAATTGGAACACCCACAGTCTGTAGACAGTAATGGGAACACCCACAGTCTGTAGAGAGTAATGGGAACACACACAGTCTGTAGACAGTAATTGGAACACCCACAGTCTGTAGAGAGTAATGGGAACACCCACAGTCTGTAGAGAGTAATGGGAACACCCACAGTCTGTAGAGAGTAATGTGAACACCCACAGTCTGTAGACAGTAATGGGAACACCCACAGTCTGTAGAGAGTAATTGGAACACCCACAGTCTGTAGAGAGTAATGGGAACTCCCACAGTCTGTAGAGAGTAATGGGAACACCCACAGTCTTTAGAGAGTAATGGGAACACCCACAGTCTGTAGAGAGTAATGGGAACACCCACAGTCTGTAGAGAGTAATGGGAACACCCACAGTCTGTAGAGAGTAATGGGAACACCCACAGTCTGTAGACAGTAATGGGGACACACACAGTCTGTAGAGAGTAATGGGAACACAGACAGTGTGGAGAGAGTAATGGGAACACACACAGTCTGTAGAGAGTAATGGGAACATCCACAGTCTGTAGAGAGTAATTGGAACACCCACAGTCTGTAGACAGTAATGGGAACACACACAGTCTGTAGAGAGTAATGGGGACACACACAGTCTGTAGAGAGTAATGGGAACACACACAGTCTGTAGAGAGTAATTGGAACACCCACAGTCTGTAGACAGTAATGGGAACACACACAGTCTGTAGAGAGTAATTGGAACACCCACAGTCTGTAGAGAGTAATTGGAACACCCACAGTCTGTAGAGAGTAATGGGAACACCCACAGTCTGTAGAGAGTAATGGGAACACCCACAGTCTTTAGAGAGTAATGGGAACACCCACAGTCTGTAGAGAGTAATGGGAACACCAACTGTCTGTAGACAGTAATGGGAACACCCACAGTCTGTAGACAGTAATGGGGACACACACAGTCTGTAGAGAGTAATGGGAACACACACAGTCTGTAGATTGTAATTGGAACACCCACAGTCTGTAGAGAGTAATGGGAACACACACAGTCTGTAGAGAGTAATGGGAAAGCCCACAGTCTGTGGACAGTAATGGGAACACCCACAGTACTGTGGACAGTAATGGGAACACCCACAGTCTTTAGAGAGTAATGGGAACACCCACAGCCTGTAGAGAGTAATGGGAACACACACAGTCTGTAGAGAGTAATGGGAACACCCACAGTCTGTAGAGAGTAATTGGAACACCCACAGTCTGTAGACAGTAATGGGAACACACACAGTCTCTAGAGAGTAATGGGGACACACACAGTCTGTAGAGAGTAATGGGAACACACACAGTCTGTAGAGAGTAATTGGAACACCCACAGTCTGTAGACAGTAATGGGAACACACACAGTCTGTAGAGAGTAATGGGAACACACACGGTCTGTAGAGAGTAATTGGAACACCCACAGTCTGTAGAAAGTAATGGGAACACCCACAGTCTGTAGAGAGTAATGGGAACACCCACAGTCTGTAGACAGTAATGGGAACACCCACAGTCTGTAGAGAGTAATGGGAACACACACAGTCTGTAGACAGTAATGGGAACACCCACAGTCTGTAGAGAGTAATGGGAACACCCACAGTCTGTAGAGAGTAATGGGAACACCCACAGTCTGTAGAGAGTAATTGGAACAACCACAGTCTGTAGAGAGTAATTGGAACACCCACAGTCTGTAGAGAGTAATTGGAACACCCACAGTCTGTAGAGAGTAATGGGAACACACACAGTCTGTAGAGAGTAGCGGGAACACCCACGGTCTGTAGAGAGTAATTGGAACACCCACAGTCTGTAGACAGTAATGGGAACACACACAGTCTGTAGAGAGTAATTGGAACACACACAGTACTGTGGACAGTAATGGGAACACCCACAGCACCACCAAGTGAATTGCACATTCTATTTGTATGTATGAAACATTATTGAGCAGAAGAGATGCTAAACTATACATGTTAGGACAGAGTTATTGTGTTGTCCAGTGTTGTATCTCTCCTGTTAATCTGACCATCAGTTCATCTGCTAGTTTGTTTAACACAGGCTTTTATTGTTCCACAGCGTTCAATACCAACCGCTACATTCTGTTCTACACTTGCCCCTGCAGCACTCTGGTTCAGAGACTCTAAATGCCAAGAGCCAACTGTCATTGATCTGTAATTAAAGGTAGGATAGAAACCATTTACATGGAGGGAGAACCATTAGGTAATGTGCTGTAAGGCACACACAGAGTTAAATTCATTTAGCAGCGGTTCACTGAGGTATTGACTGTGGAAGGTAACTAGCGCTGCACTTGCAAAATCACTAGACTGTTTTAAAATACAGTGTAGAAGCTGGATCTAATTAGAATGGGTGTGCATGTGTGCTGCATACTATTAAATCAGCTAATTATCTGGGGAAGGAGAGGGGCTTTATGCACAGAACCTTGATACAAGGACCGGGAATCAGATAGCAGGCTCTAGGCTGAGGGAACCAGGCAGGGTACATATTGGCTACAGGACAAGTCCCTGCTGTCCTGGGACCACAATGCTTATGCAATGTGTTGAAGCCTCTGTTCAAACTCAATGATTAAATTAGCAAATACTCCACAGATTTGTAGTGAGAGAAGATGTTGATCTATTTATTCATACCGTGGAAATGAATAATTAACTGGTCAGCAGTTTTTATCCTGGATGATTATTGTCTGATGCAGAATGAGGCAGGAAGAGGCAGGAGGCAGGATGAAACAGGAGAAGGTAGGATGAGACAGGATGAGACAGGAGGAGGCAGAATGAGACAGGAGGAAACAGGATGAGACAGGAGGAGGCAGGAGGAGGCAGGATGAAACAGGAGGAGGCAGGATGAGACAGGAGGAGGCAGGATGAGACACGAGGAGGCAGGATGAGACAGGAGGAGGCATGAGGAGGTAGGATGAGACAGGAGGAGGCAGGATGAGACAGAAGGAAAAAGGGTGTGACAGGAGGAGGCAGGATGAAACAGGATGAGGCAGGATGAGACAGGATGAAGCAGGACGAGACAGGAGGAAGCAGGATGAGACAGGATGAAGCAGGACGAGACAGGAGGAGGCAGGAGGAGATAGGAGGAGGCAGGATGAGACAGGAGGAGGCAGGATGAGACAGGAGGAGGCAGGATGAGACAGAAGGAGGCAGGATGAGACAGGAGGAGGCAGGATGAAACAGGAGGAGGCAGGATGAGATAGGAGGAGGCAGGATGAGACAGGAGGAAACAGGATGAGACAGGAGGAGGCAGGAGGAGGTAGGATGAAACAGGAGGAGACAGGATGAGACAGGAGGAGGCAGGATGAGACACGAGGAGGCAGGATGAGACAGGAGGAGGCATGAGGAGGTAGGATGAGACAGAAGGAGGCAGGGTGTGACAGGAGGAGGCAGGATGAGACAGGAGGAGGCAGGATGAAACAGGAGAAGGTAGGATGAGACAGGAGGAAACAGGAGAAGGTAGGATGAAACAGGCGAAGGTGGGATGAGACAGGAGGAGGCAGGAGGCAGGAGGAAACAGGGGGAGACAGGATGAGACAGGAGGAAACAGGAGAAGGTAGGATGAGATGGGAGGAAACCGGATAAGTTAGGATGAGACAGAAGGAGGCAGGAGGAAACAGGAGAAGGTAGGAAGAGACAGGAGGAGGCAGGATGAGACTGGAGGAGGCAGGAGGAAGGATGAGACAGGAGGAGGCAGGATGAGACAGGAGGAGGTAGGATGAGACAGGAGGAGGCAGGATGAGATAGGGGGAGGCAGGAGGAGGCAGGATGAGACTGGAGGAGGTATGATGAGGCAGGATGATACAGGAGGAGGTAGGATGAGGCTGTAAACCCACTACCTGTCTACTGTAAACACATTACCTGTCTACTGTAATCACATGAACAGTCTTCTGTAAACCCACTATCAGTCTACTGTAAACCCACTACCAGTCTACTGTAAACCCACTACCAGTCTACTGTAAACCCACTACCAATCTACTGTAAACACTTTACCAGTCTACTGTAAACCCACTACCAGTCTTCTGTAAACCCACTACCAGTCTACTGTAAACCCACTACCAATCTACTGTAAACACTTTACCAGTCTACTGTAAACCCACTACCAGTCTACTGTAAACCCACTACCAGTCTACTGTAAACCCACTACCAGTCTACTGTAAACCCGCTACCAGTCTACTGTAAACCCACTACCAGTCTTTCCTATAAACCCACTACCAGTCTACTGTAAACCCACTACCAGTCTACTGTAAACCCACTACCGGTTTACTGTAAACCCACTACCAGTCTACTGTAAACCCACTACCAGTCTACTGTAAACCCACTACCAGTCTACTGTAAACACATTTTTATTTCACCTTTATTTAACCAGGTAGGCTAGTTGAGAACAAGTTCTCATTTGCAACTGCGACCTGGCCAAGATAAAGCATAGCAGTATGAGCAGACAACACAGAGTTACACATGGAGTAAACAATTAACAAGTCAATAACACAGTAGAAAACAAAGGGGGAGTCTATATACAATGTGTGCAAAAGGCATGAGGTAGGCGAATAATTACAATTTTGCAGATTAACACTTTTGCAGATTAACACTGGAGTGATAAATGATCAGAAGGTCATGTACAGGTAGAGATATTGGTGTGCAAAAGAGCAGAAAAATAAATAAATAAAAACATTACCAGTCTACTGTAAACACATTACCAGTCTATTGTAAACCCACTACCATTCTACTGTAAACCCACTACCAGTCTACTGTACACACATTACCAGTCTACTGTTTAACACATTACCAGTCTACTGTAAACCCACTACTAGTCTACTGTAAACCCACTACCAGTCTACTGTAAACCCACTACCAGTCTACTTTAAACACATTACCAGTCTACTGTAAACACATTACCAGTCTACTGTAAACACATTACCAGTCTACTGTAAACACATTACCAGTCTACTGTAAACCCACTACCAGTCTACTGTAAACATATTACCAGTCTACTGTAAACACATTACCAGTCTATTGTAAACCCACTACCAGTGTACTGTTAACCCACTACCAGTCTACTGTAAACACATTACCAGTCTACTGTAAACCCACTACCAGTCTACTGTAAACCCACTACCAGTCTACTGTAAACCCACTACCAGTCTACTGTAAACACTTTACCAGTAAAAGTTAAACTGGGCTTTAGGGAACAAGCCAAACCCAGTATCAACATGGATTGAGTAAGAAACGAGCCACAGTATGGAACAGTGAATGAGTCTCAATAGTGAACCACTAGGCCCCAGAAGAAGGGAACATGAGAATGGGAGAGAGAGAGAGAGGGCGAGAGAGAGAAGGAGAGAGGGGGAGAGAGAGAGAGAGAGAGAGAGAGAGAGAGAGAGAGAGAGAGAGAGAGAGAGAGAGAGAGAGAGAGAGAGAGAGAGAGAGAGAGAGAGAGAGAGAGAGAGAGAGAGAGAGAGAGAGAGAGAGAGAGAGAGAGAGAGAGAGAGAGAGAGAGAGAGAGAGAGAGAGAGAGAGAGAGAGAGAAGGGGAAGAGAGGAGAGAGAAGGAGAGAGAGAGAAAAGAGAGAGGAGAGACAAGGAGAGAGAGAGAGAGGTGGAGAGAGAGAGAGAGAGAAGGGGGAGTGAGAGAGATAGAGAGAGAAGGGGGGAGAGAGAAGGAGAGAAAGGGGGGAGAGAGAGAGAGAGAAGGGGGAGAGAGAGAAGGGGAGAGAGAGAGAGAGAGAGAGAGAGAGAGAAAGTGTGAGAGAGAGAGAGAAAGGGGGGGAGAGAGAGAGAGAGAAGGGGGAGAGAGAGAAGGGGAGAGAGAGAGAGAGAGAGAGAGAAGGGAGAGAGAGAGAGAGAGAAGGGGGAGAGAGAGAAGGGGAGAGAGAGAGAGAGAGAGAAGGGTGGAGAGAGAGAGAGAGAGAGAGAGAGAGAGAGAGAGAAGGGGGGAGAGAGAGAAAGAGAGAGAGAGAAGGGGTGGAGAGAGAGAAGGGGAGAGAGAGAGATGAGAGAGAGAGAGAGAGAGTGTAATTGTAACCTCTCAGACTGTCCTGACTCTCAGCCTGCTGCAGCTTGAAGGTCGATTGAGTCTTCCAGTCGCTGCTAACTCTCTGCCTGGTATTTGATGGAGTGGGCCAGATAACAGAGGAGTGTGTAGCGGAGGATAGAGTGAAGGAGATAATGGAAAAGTGCGTAAAGGAGGAGAGGAAATGGGGATCAAGAGAGTCCATCTCCTTAATTATCTCAACCTATTTGTTGTCATAGTAACAGCTTTATTTTAACCTTTGCCCTATAAAGCCCTCCAGATGATTTCGTCCCTTCAGATCTTCTACTCTGTTCTGGTCCATTCTGTAAATGGTATATATATATATATATCGTGGCCAATCAATATTCCACAAAGTCACCGTGGATAAGATGTGGATTTCCAATGATTGAATCACATTTTCATGTACTCTTTTTCCAGCAGATAAAATGCTCTCAACATCTCGCCTCCTTATTCAAGTTCAGAACTAAGTCGTGATTCAGATTTCTAAAAGAAAACAGACATACTTTTGTATGAAATATCCAAATGTTTGACTGTAATTTGTCCCATATGTAAGACATGGGGAATATCTTGTGATAGACTGCGAGCCATATCGGCATGGCAAGGCTGTGTTATTGGCTACCTCTGATAGAAGTCCTGCAAGCTCTGGTAGATCCATAGTCGCTTGTTGCCAGCAGGCCAGATGAGTGTCGCCTGTCTGGTGTCCAACTGGCAGACGGAGGGTGAAGAACAGCAATCCTCTTAACTAAACCACACTGTTTTATCAACAGTAACAGAAGTAGTAGAGTAATACTGTTTTATCAACAGTAACAGAAGTAGTAGAGTAATACTGTTTTATCAATAGTAACAGAGTAATACTGTTTAATCAACAGTAACAGAGTAATACTGTTTTATCAACAGTAACAGAAGTAGTAGAGTAATACTGTTTTATCAACAGTAACAGAAGTAGTAGAGTAATACTGTTTTATCAACAGTAACAGAGTAATTCTGTTTTATCAGCAGTAACAGAGTAATACTGTTTTATCAACAGTAACAGAGTAATACTGTTTTATCAACAGTAACAGAGTAATACTGTTTTATCAACAGTAACAGAAGTGGAAGAGTAATACTGTTTTATCAATAGTAACAGAGTAATACTGTTTTATCAATAGTAACAGAGTAATACTGTTTTATCAACAGTAACAGAGTAATACTGTTTTATCAACAGTAACAGAGTAATACTGTTTTATCAATAGTAACAGAGTAATACTGTTTTATCAACAGTAACAGAAGTAGTAGAGTAATACTGTTTTATCAACAGTAACAGAGTAATACTGTTTTATCAACAGTAACAGAAGTGGAAGAGTAATACTGTTTTATCAATAGTAACAGAGTAATACTGTTTTATCAATAGTAACAGAGTAATACTGTTTTATCAACAGTAACAGAGTAATACTGTTTTATCAACAGTAACAGAGTAATACTGTTTTATCAACAGTAACAGAGTAATACTGTTTTATCAACAGTAACAGAAGTGGAAGAGTAATACTGTTTTATCAACAGTAACAGAGTAATACTGTTTTATCAACAGTAACAGAAGTGAAAGAGTAATACTGTTTTATCAATAGTAACAGAGTAATACTGTTTTATCAACAGTAACAGAAGTGGAAGAGTAATACTGTTTTATCAACAGTAACAGAGTAATACTGTTTTATCAACAGTAACAGAGTAATACTGTTTTATCAATAGTAACAGAGTAATACTGTTTTATCAACAGTAACAGAGTAATACTGTTTTATCAACAGTAACAGAGTAATACTGTTTTATCAATAGTAACAGAGTAATACTGTTTTATCAACAGTAACAGAAGTGAAAGAGTAATACTGTTTTATCAACAGTAACAGAGTAATACTGTTTTATCAACAGTAACAGAAGTGGAAGAGTAATACTGTTTCATCAACAGTAACAGAAGTGGAAGAGTAATACTGTTTTATCAACAGTAACAGAGTAATACTGTTTTATCAACAGTAACAGAGTAATACTGTTTTATCAATAGTAACAGAGTAATACTGTTTCATCAACAGTAACAGAAGTGGAAGAGTAATACTGTTTTATCAACAGTAACAGAGTAATACTGTTTTATCAACAGTAACAGAAGTGGAAGAGTAATACTGTTTTATCAACAGTAACAGAGTAATACTGTTTTATCAACAGTAACAGAGTAATACTGTTTTATCAACAGTAACAGAAGTGGAAGAGTAATACTGTTTTATCAACAGTAACAGAGTAATACTGTTTTATCAACAGTAACAGAGTAATACTGTTTCATCAACAGTAACAGAGTAATACTGTTTTATCAACAGTAACAGAAGTGGAAGAGTAATACTGTTTTATCAACAGTAACAGAAGTGGAAGAGTAATACTGTTTTATCAACAGTAACAGAGTAATACTGTTTTATCAACAGTAACAGAGTAATACTGTTTTATCAACAGTAACAGAGTAATACTGTTTTATCAACAGTAACAGAGTAATACTGTTTTATCAACAGTAACAGAGTAATACTGTTTCATCAACAGTAACAGAGTAATACTGTTTTATCAATAGTAACAGAGTAATACTGTTTTATCAACAGTAACAGAGTAATACTGTTTTATCAACAGTAACAGAGTAATACTGTTTTATCAACAGTAACAGAAGTGGAAGAGTAATACTGTTTTATCAACAGTAACAGAAGTGGAAGAGTAATACTGTTTTATCAACAGTAACAGAGTAATACTGTTTTATCAACAGTAACAGAGTAATACTGTTTTATCAACAGTAACAGAGTAATACTGTTTTATCAACAGTAACAGAGTAATACTGTTTTATCAACAGTAACAAAGTAATACTGTTTTATCAACAGTAACAGAGTAATACTGTTTTATCAACAGTAACAGAGTAATACTGTTTCATCAACAGTAACAGAGTAATACTGTTTTATCAATAGTAACAGAGTAATACTGTTTTATCAACAGTAACAGAGTAATACTGTTTTATCAACAGTAACAGAGTAATACTGTTTTATCAACAGTAACAGAGTAATACTGTTTCATCAACAGTAACAGAGTAATACTGTTTTATCAATAGTAACAGAGTAATACTGTTTTATCAACAGTAACAGAAGTGGAAGAGTAATACTGTTTCATCAACAGTAACAGAGTAATACTGTTTTATCAATAGTAACAGAGTAATACTGTTTTATCAACAGTAACAGAGTAATACTGTTTTATCAACAGTAACAGAAGTGGAAGAGTAATACTGTTTCATCAACAGTAACAGAAGTGGAAGAGTAATACTGTTTTATCAACAGTAACAGAGTAATACTGTTTTATCAACAGTAACAAAGTAATACTGTTTCATCAATAGTAACAAAGTAATACTGTTTCATCAATAGTAACAGAGTAATACTGTTTTATCAACAGTAACAAAGTAATACTGTTTTATCAACAGTAACAGAATAATACTGTTTTATCAACAGTAACAGAATAATACTGTTTTATCAACAGTAACAGAGTAATACTGTTTTATCAACAGTAACAGAGTAATACTGTTTTATCAACAGTAACAGAATAATACTGCTTTATCAACAGTAACAGAGTAATACTGTTTTATCAACAGTAACAGAGTAATACTGTTTTATCAACAGTAACAAAGTAATACTGTTTTATCAACAGTAACAGAAGTGGAAGAGTAATACTGTTTTATCAATAGTAACAGAGTAATACTGTTTTATCAACAGTAACAGAGTAATACTGTTTTATCAACAGTAACAGAATAATACTGTTTTATCAACAGTAACAGAGTTATACTGTTTTATCAACAGTAACAGAGTAATACTGTTTTATCAACAGTAACAAAGTAATACTGTTTTATCAATAGTAACAGAGTAATACTGTTTTATCAACAGTAACAGAAGTGGAAGAGTAATACTGTTTTATCAACAGTAACAGAGTAATACTGTTTTATCAACAGTAACAGAGTAATACTGTTTTATCAATAGTAACAGAGTAATACTGTTTTATCAACAGTAACAGAAGTGGAAGAGTAATACTGTTTTATCAACAGTAACAGAGTAATACTGTTTCATCAACAGTAACAGAGTAATACTGTTTTATCAACAGTAACAGAGTAATACTGTTTTATCAACAGTAACAGAGTAATACTGTTTTATCAAGAGTCACAGAAGTGGACGAGTAATACTGTTTTATCAACAGTAACAGAGTAATACTGTTTTATCAAGAGTCACAGAAGTGGACGAGTAATACTGTTTTATCAACAGTAACAGAGTAATACTGTTTTATCAAGAGTCACAGAAGTGAAAGAGTAATACTGTTTTATCAACAGTAACAGAGTAATACTGTTTTATCAACAGTAACAGAAGTGGAAGAGTAATACTGTTTTATCAACAGTAACAGAAGTGGAAGAGTAATACTGTTTTATCAACAGTAACAGAAGTGAAAGAGTAATACTGTTTTATCAACAGTAACAGAGTAATACTGTTTTATCAACAGTAACAGAAGTGGAAGAGTAATACTGTTTTATCAACAGTAACAGAAGTGGAAGAGTAATACTGTTTTATCAACAGTAACAGAGTAATACTGTTTTATCAACAGTAACAGAGTAATACTGTTTTATCAACAGTAACAGAGTAATACTGTTTTATCAACAGTAACAAAGTAATACTGTTTTATCAATAGTAACAGAGTAATACTGTTTTATCAACAGTAACAGAAGTGGAAGAGTAATACTGTTTTATCAACAGTAACAGAAGTGGAAGAGTAATACTGTTTTATCAACAGTAACAGAGTAATACTGTTTTATCAACAGTAACAGAGTAATACTGTTTTATCAACAGTAACAGAAGTGGAAGAGTAATACTGTTTTATCAACAGTAACAGAAGTGGAAGAGTAATACTGTTTTATCAACAGTAACAGAGTAATACTGTTTTATCAACAGTAACAGAGTAATACTGTTTTATCAACAGTAACAGAAGTGGAAGAGTAATACTGTTTTATCAACAGTAACAGAAGTGGAAGAGTAATACTGTTTTATCAACAGTAATAGAAGTGGAAGAGTAATACTGTTTTATCAACAGTAACAGAGTAATACTGTTTTATCAACAGTAACAGAGTAATACTGTTTTATCAATAGTAACAGAGTAATACTGTTTTATCAACAGTAACAGAGTAATACTGTTTTATCAACAGTAACAGAAGTGGAAGAGTAATACTGTTTTATCAACAGTAACAGAAGTGGAAGAGTAATACTGTTTTATCAACAGTAATAGAAGTGGAAGAGTAATACTGTTTTATCAACAGTAACAGAGTAATACTGTTTTATCAACAGTAACAGAGTAATACTGTTTTATCAATAGTAACAGAGTAATACTGTTTTATCAACAGTAACAGAGTAATACTGTTTTATCAACAGTAACAGAGTAATACTGTTTTATCAACAGTAACAGAAGTGGAAGAGTAATACTGTTTTATCAACAGTAACAGAAGTGGAAGAGTAATACTGTTTTATCAACAGTAACAGAGTAATACTGTTTTATCAACAGTAACAGAGTAATACTGTTTTATCAACAGTAACAGAGTAATACTGTTTTATCAACAGTAACAGAGTAATACTGTTTTATCAACAGTAACAGAGTAATACTGTTTTATCAACAGTAACAGAGTAATACTGTTTTATCAACAGTAACAGAGTAATACTGTTTTATCAACAGTAACAGAGTAATACTGTTTCATCAATAGTAACAGAAGTGGAAGAGTAATACTGTTTTATCAACAGTAACAGAAGTGGAAGAGTAATACTGTTTTATCAACAGTAACAGAGTAATACTGTTTCATCAACAGTAACAGAGTAATACTGTTTTATCAATAGTAACAGAGTAATACTGTTTTATCAACAGTAACAGAGTAATACTGTTTTATCAACAGTAACAGAGTAATACTGTTTTATCAACAGTAACAGAGTAATACTGTTTTATCAACAGTAACAGAGTAATACTGTTTTATCAACAGTAACAGAGTAATACTGTTTTATCAACAGTAACAGAAGTGGAAGAGTAATACTGTTTTATCAACAGTAACAGAAGTGGAAGAGTAATACTGTTTTATCAACAGTAACAGAGTAATACTGTTTTATCAACAGTAACAGAGTAATACTGTTTTATCAACAGTAACAGAGTAATACTGTTTCATCAACAGTAACAGAGTAATACTGTTTTATCAACAGTAACAGAGTAATACTGTTTTATCAACAGTAACAGAGTAATACTGTTTTATCAACAGTAACAGAAGTGGAAGAGTAATACTGTTTTATCAACAGTAACAGAGTAATACTGTTTTATCAACAGTAACAGAGTAATACTGTTTTATCAACAGTAACAGAGTAATACTGTTTTATCAACAGTAACAGAAGTGGAAGAGTAATACTGTTTTATCAATAGTAACAGAGTAATACTGTTTTATCAACAGTAACAGAGTAATACTGTTTTATCAACAGTAACAGAGTAATACTGTTTTATCAATAGTAACAGAGTAATACTGTTTTATCAACAGTAACAGAGTAATACTGTTTTATCAACAGTAACAAAGTAATACTGTTTTATCAATAGTAACAGAGTAATACTGTTTTATCAACAGTAACAGAAGTGGAAGAGTAATACTGTTTTATCAACAGTAACAGAAGTGGAAGAGTAATACTGTTTTATCAACAGTAACAGAGTAATACTGTTTTATCAACAGTAACAGAGTAATACTGTTTTATCAACAGTAACAGAAGTGGAAGAGTAATACTGTTTTATCAACAGTAACAGAAGTGGAAGAGTAATACTGTTTTATCAACAGTAACAGAGTAATACTGTTTTATCAACAGTAACAGAGTAATACTGTTTTATCAACAGTAACAGAAGTGGAAGAGTAATACTGTTTTATCAACAGTAACAGAAGTGGAAGAGTAATACTGTTTTATCAACAGTAATAGAAGTGGAAGAGTAATACTGTTTTATCAACAGTAACAGAGTAATACTGTTTTATCAACAGTAACAGAGTAATACTGTTTTATCAATAGTAACAGAGTAATACTGTTTTATCAACAGTAACAGAGTAATACTGTTTTATCAACAGTAACAGAAGTGGAAGAGTAATACTGTTTTATCAACAGTAACAGAAGTGGAAGAGTAATACTGTTTTATCAACAGTAATAGAAGTGGAAGAGTAATACTGTTTTATCAACAGTAACAGAGTAATACTGTTTTATCAACAGTAACAGAGTAATACTGTTTTATCAATAGTAACAGAGTAATACTGTTTTATCAACAGTAACAGAGTAATACTGTTTTATCAACAGTAACAGAGTAATACTGTTTTATCAACAGTAACAGAGTAATACTGTTTTATCAACAGTAACAGAGTAATACTGTTTTATCAACAGTAACAGAAGTGGAAGAGTAATACTGTTTTATCAACAGTAACAGAAGTGGAAGAGTAATACTGTTTTATCAACAGTAACAGAGTAATACTGTTTTATCAACAGTAACAGAAGTGGAAGAGTAATACTGTTTTATCAACAGTAATAGAAGTGGAAGAGTAATACTGTTTTATCAACAGTAACAGAGTAATACTGTTTTATCAACAGTAACAGAGTAATACTGTTTTATCAACAGTAACAGAAGTGGAAGAGTAATACTGTTTTATCAACAGTAACAGAAGTGGAAGAGTAATACTGTTTTATCAACAGTAACAGAGTAATACTGTTTTATCAACAGTAACAGAGTAATACTGTTTTATCAACAGTAACAGAGTAATACTGTTTTATCAACAGTAACAGAGTAATACTGTTTTATCAACAGTAACAGAGTAATACTGTTTCATCAACAGTAACAGAGTAATACTGTTTTATCAATAGTAACAGAGTAATACTGTTTTATCAACAGTAACAGAGTAATACTGTTTTATCAACAGTAACAGAGTAATACTGTTTTATCAACAGTAACAGAAGTGGAAGAGTAATACTGTTTTATCAACAGTAACAGAGTAATACTGTTTTATCAACAGTAACAGAGTAATACTGTTTTATCAACAGTAACAGAGTAATACTGTTTTATCAACAGTAACAGAGTAATACTGTTTTATCAACAGTAACAGAGTAATACTGTTTTATCAATAGTAACAGAGTAATACTGTTTTATCAACAGTAACAGAGTAATACTGTTTTATCAACAGTAACAGAGTAATACTGTTTTATCAACAGTAACAGAGTAATACTGTTTTATCAATAGTAACAGAGTAATACTGTTTTATCAACAGTAACAGAGTAATACTGTTTTATCAACAGTAACAGAATAATACTGTTTTATCAACAGTAACAGAGTAATACTGTTTTATCAACAGTAACAGAGTAATACTGTTTTATCAACAGTAACAGAGTAATACTGTTTTATCAATAGTAACAGAGTAATACTGTTTTATCAACAGTAACAGAGTAATACTGTTTTATCAACAGTAACAGAGTAATACTGTTTTATCAATAGTAACAGAGTAATACTGTTTTATCAACAGTAACAGAGTAATACTGTTTTATCAACAGTAACAGAAGTGGAAGAGTAATACTGTTTCATCAACAGTAACAGAGTAATACTGTTTTATCAACAGTAACAGAGTAATACTGTTTTATCAACAGTAACAGAATAATACTGTTTTATCAACAGTAACAGAGTAATACTGTTTTATCAACAGTAACAGAGTAATACTGTTTTATCAACAGTAACAGAGTAATACTGTTTTATCAACAGTAACAGAGTAATACTGTTTTATCAACAGTAACAGAAGTGGAAGAGTAATACTGTTTCATCAACAGTAACAGAAGTGGAAGAGTAATACTGTTTTATCAACAGTAACAGAGTAATACTGTTTTATCAATAGTAACAGAGTAATACTGTTTCATCAACAGTAACAGAGTAATACTGTTTTATCAACAGTAACAGAGTAATACTGTTTTATCAACAGTAACAGAGTAATACTGTTTTATCAACAGTAACAGAGTAATACTGTTTTATCAACAGTAACAGAGTAATACTGTTTTATCAACAGTAACAGAGTAATACTGTTTCATCAACAGTAACAGAGTAATACTGTTTTATCAACAGTAACAGAGTAATACTGTTTTATCAACAGTAACAGAGTAATACTGTTTTATCAACAGTAACAGAGTAATACTGTTTTATCAACAGTAACAAAGTAATACTGTTTTATCAATAGTAACAGAGTAATACTGTTTTATCAACAGTAACAGAAGTGGAAGAGTAATACTGTTTAATCAACAGTAACAGAAGTGGAAGAGTTATTCTGTTTTATCAAGAGTCACAGAAGTGGACGAGTAATACTGTTTTATCAACAGTAACAGAGTAATACTGTTTTATCAACAGTAACAGAAGTGAAAGAGTAATACTGTTTTATCAACAGTAACAGAGTAATACTGTTTTATCAACAGTAACAGAAGTGGAAGAGTAATACTGTTTTATCAACAGTAACAGAAGTGGAAGAGTAATACTGTTTTATCAACAGTAACAGAGTAATACTGTTTTATCAACAGTAACAGAGTAATACTGTTTAATCAACAGTAACAGAGTAATACTGTTTTATCAACAGTAACAGAGTAATACTGTTTTATCAACAGTAATAGAAGTAGAAGAGTAATACTGTTTTATCAAAAGTAACAGAAGTAGAAGAGTAATACTGTTTTATCAATAGTAACAGAGTAATACTGTTTTATCAACAGTAATAGAAGTGGAAGAGTAATACTGTTTTATCAACAGAAACAGAAGTGGAAGAGTAATACTGTTTTATCAATAGTAACAGAGTAATACTGTTTTATGAACAGTAATAGAAGTAGAAGAGTAATACTGTTTTATCAACAGTAACAGAGTAATACTGTTTTATCAACAGTAACAAAGTAATACTGTTTTATCAATAGTAACAGAGTAATACTGTTTTATCAACAGTAACAGAGTAATACTGTTTTATCAACAGTAACAAAGTAATACTGTTTTATCAATAGTAACAGAGTAATACTGTTTTATCAACAGTAACAGAAGTGGAAGAGTAATACTGTTTTATCAACAGTAACAGAAGTGGAAGAGTTATTCTGTTTTATCAAGAGTCACAGAAGTGGACGAGTAATACTGTTTTATCAACAGTAACAGAAGTGAAAGAGTAATACTGTTTTATCAACAGTAACAGAGTAATACTGTTTTATCAACAGTAACAGAAGTAGAAGAGTAATACTGTTTTATCAACAGTAACAGAAGTAGAAGAGTAATGTTTTAATAACTGGGCTGAGTGGTAAAAGAGGAATACTGTTTTAATAACTGGGCTGAGTGAAAACAGAGGAGGAAAACTGTTTTAATAACTGGACTGAGTGGTAACAGAGCAGGAATACTGTTTTAATAACTGGGCTGAGTGGTAACAGAGGAGGAATACTGTTTTAATAACTGTGCTGAGTGGTAACAGAGGAATACTGTTTTAATTACTGGGCTGAGTGGTAACAGAGGAGGAATACTGTTTTAATAACTGGGCTGAGTGGTAACAGAGGAGGAATACTGTTTTAATAACTGGGCTGAGTGGTAACAGAGGAGGAATACTGTTTTAATAACTGGGCTGAGTGGTAACAGAGGAGGAATAGTGTTTTAATAACTGGGCTGAGTGGTAACAGAGGAGGAATACTGTTTTAATAACTGGGCTGAGTGGTAACAGAGGAATACTGTTTTAATAACTGGGCTGAGTGGTAACAGAGGAATACTGTTTTAATAACTGGGCTGATTGTTAACAGAGGAGGAATACTGTTTTAATAACTGGGCTGAGTGGTAACAGAGGAGGAATAGTGTTTTAATAACTGGGCTGATTGTTAACAGAGGAGGAATACTGTTTTAATAACTGGGCTGAGTGGTAACAGAGGAGGAATACTGTTTTAATAACTGGGCTGAGTGGTAACAGAGGAATACTGTTTTAATTACTGGGCTGAGTGGTAACAGAGGAATACTGTTTTAATTACTGGGCTGAGTGGTAACAGAGCAGGAATACTGTTTTAATAACTGGGCTGAGTGGTAACAGAGGAATACTGTTTTAATAACTGGGCTGAGTGGTAAAAGAGCAGGAATACTGTTTTAATAACTGGGCTGAGTGGTAACAGAGGAATACTGTTTTAATAACTGGGCTGAGTGGTAACAGAGGAGGAATACTGTTTTAATAACTGGGCTGATTGTTAACAGAGGAGGAATACTGTTTTAATAACTGGGCTGAGTGGTAACAGAGGAGGAATACTGTTTTAATAACTGTGCTGATTGTTAACAGAGGAGGAATACTGTTTTAATAACTGGGCTGAGTGGTAACAGAGGAGGAATACTGTTTTAATAACTGGGCTGAGTGGTAACAGAGGAGGAATACTGTTTTAATAACTGGGCTGAGTGGTAACAGAGGAATACTGTTTTAATAACTGGGCTGAGTGGTAACAGAGGAATACTGTTTTAATAACTGGGCTGAGTGGTAACAGAGGAGGAATACTGTTTTAATAACTGGGCTGAGTGGTAACAGAGGAGGAATACTGTTTTAATAACTGGGCTGAGTGGTAACAGAGGAGGAATAGTGTTTTAATAACTGGGCTGAGTGGTAACAGAGGAGGAATACTGTTTTAATAACTGGGCTGAGTGGTAACAGAGGAGGAATACTGTTTTAATAACTGGGCTGAGTGGTAACAGAGGAATACTGTTTTAATAACTGGGCTGAGTGGTAACAGAGGAATACTGTTTTAATAACTGGGCTGATTGTTAACAGAGGAGGAATACTGTTTTAATAACTGGGCTGAGTGGTAACAGAGGAATACTGTTTTAATTACTGGGCTGAGTGGTAACAGAGGAGGAATACTGTTTTAATTACTGGGCTGAGTGGTAACAGAGGAGGAATAGTGTTTTAATAACTGGGCTGATTGTTAACAGAGGAGGAATACTGTTTTAATAACTGGGCTGAGTGGTAACAGAGGAGGAATACTGTTTTAATAACTGGGCTGAGTGGTAACAGAGGAATACTGTTTTAATAACTGGGCTGAGTGGTAACAGAGGAGGAATACTGTTTTAATAACTGGGCTGAGTGGTAACAGAGGAGGAATACTGTTTTAATAACTGGGCTGAGTGGTAACAGAGGAATACTGTTTTAATAACTGGGCTGATTGTTAACAGAGGAGGAATACTGTTTTAATAACTGGGCTGAGTGGTAACAGAGGAGGAATACTGTTTTAATAACTGGGCTGAGTGGTAACAGAAGAGGAATACTGTTTTAATAACTGGGCTGAGTGGTAACAGAGGAATACTGTTTTAATAACTGGGCTGAGTGTTAACAGAGGAGGAATACTGTTTTAATAACTGGGCTGAGTGGTAACAGAGGAGGAATACTGTTTTAATAACTGGGCTGAGTGGTAACAGAGGAGGAATACTGTTTTAATAACTGGGCTGAGTGGTAACAGAGGAGGAATACTGTTTTAATAACTGGGCTGAGTGGTAACAGAGGAATACTGTTTTAATAACTGGGCTGAGTGGTAACAGAGGAGGAATACTGTTTTAATAACTGTGCTGAGTGGTAACAGAGGAGGAATACTGTTTTAATAACTGTGCTGAGTGGTAACAGAGGAGGAATACTGTTTTAATAACTGTGCTGAGTGGTAACAGAGGAGGAATACTGTTTTAATAACTGGGCTGAGTGGTAACAGAGGAGGAATACTGTTTTAATAACTGGGCTGAGTGGTAACAGAGGAATACTGTTTTAATAACTGTTGTTATGACAACTCCTACATTACAGAGCTGTGGTAACTTTTAACAGACATCGCTACTTCATTGAATCTGTAATAACCACTAGCTAGTCTGTCTGACCTCTGAACGAGTCTGGTTCATGTTTCCTCTGGATTTTAGAAGGACAGCTCCTGTCTCCAGCTACATTAGTGAATCATGTTGCAGCTGAAGTATAGGGAGAGAGATTTGTGGTCTAGGAGCAACTGAACATTAGCATCACATCAGATCTCCTCAGAAAGCCATCCCGTTGATATGATCATTACTAAAAACTTGTTGACAGTTTGATAGACCTGGATGTGACTTGTTTCTATCAGAGGTCCCATTATGTTTCCAGCCCGGAGTTACAGCCAATAACAAATGTCTCTCTTTCTGTTCCATCTTGGCATGGTGAACAATAGAGGCTTTGCCTCCCAGGCCTTTATTCAGGGCTGATCTATGATTTAAACAGGAGAGATCAATACGCTGGTGGGTCTAACTGGATGGTTCTGAGACTGGAGTCTGGTTGCATCCCAAATGAAACCTTATTCAATGTATAGTGCACTACCCATAGATCTCTGGTCTAAAGTAGTGCACTAAACAGGGAATAGGGTGCCAACTGGGGTATAACCTGTCAAAGAGCAGGATGGTGGCATCTGTCTGTCAGGGTTGACATGCTACAGTATCTCTGCTGGGGCATTGGGGCCAAAGCATACTTATTGATCCAGTCACCACTGATGGCTGTAGTGTTATAAACGACCGCCTGCCACAGGAAACACGTTACTGATGGCTGTAGTGTTATAGACGACCGCCTGCCACAGGAAACACGTTACTGATGGCTGTAGTGTTATAAACGACCGCCTGCCACAGGAAACACGTTACTGATGGCTGTAGTGTTGTAGATGACCATCTGCTACAGGAAACACCTTGAACCGATGGCTGTAGTGTTATAGACGACCACCTGCTACAGGAAACACCTGGAACTGATGGCTGTAGTGTTATAGACGACCACCTGCTACAGGAAACACGTTACTGATGGCTGTAGTGTTATAAATGACCACCTGCTACAGGAAACACCTTACTGATGACTGTAGTGTTATAGACGACCACCTGCTACAGGAAACACCTGGAACTGATGGCTGTAGCGTTATAGACGACCACCTGCTACAGGAAACACGTTACTGATGACTGTAGTGTTATAGACGACCACCTGCTACAGGAAACACCTGGAACTGATGGCTGTAGTGTTATAGACGACCACCTGCCACAGGAAACACGTTACTGATGGCTGTAGTGTTATAGACGACCACCTGCTACAGGAAACACGTTACTGATGGCTGTAGTGTTATAGACGACCACCTGCTACAGGAAACACCTTGATCTGATGGCTGTAGTGTTATAGACGACCACCTGCTACAGGAAACACGTGGAACCGATGGCTGTAGTGTTAAAGACGACCACCTGCTACAGGAAACACGTTACTGATGGCTGTAGTGTTATAGGCGACCACCTGCCACAGGAAACACGTTACTGATGGCTGTAGTGTTATAGACGACCACCTGCTACAGGAAACACGTTACTGATGACTGTAGTGTTATAGACCACCACCTGCCACAGGAAACACGTTACTGATGACTGTAGTGTTATAGACAACCACCTGCTACAGGAAACACGTTACTGATGACTGTAGTGTTATAGACGACCACCTGCTACAGGAAACACCTTGATCTGATGGCTCTAATGTTATAGACGGTGACACTATGTAGTATACCTGTGTTTGTTGTCACTAACTGATTTTGGCTTGTCATTCTGTAATTTTATCTTGTTCTAAATCTCAACAGCTATGATGTTGTATATTATTACAAATAGAAAGAAACTATAGGAATGTCCCTTCTTGACGCAGGAGTCATAACATTACAGCTGATGTCATCAGAGCTATTGAGCTGCAGATTGACAGAACCATCCGGCTAACCACAGCCATCCCACTGCATTCTGCTCTAATGCAGATGGAAGTGAATATGGCTGTTGTCTTTCACTAGGATTGTTTTATATTCTCTGGAGACAAATGCATTTTAAAGGAATGAATTGTGTTAACCCTCTCCATACCCAGCCTCCCTCAGAATCCAGCCCTGTTAACAACTAACCTCCCCAGACCCAGTCTGTCTCAGAACCCAGCCCAGTTGACTCCAAACCTCCTCCCCAGACCCAGTCTGTCTCAGAACCCAGCCTAGTTGACTCCTAACCTCCTCCCCAGACCCAGTCTGTCTCAGAACCTAGCCCAGTTGACTCCTAACCTCCTCCCCAGACCCAGTCTGTCTCAGAACCCAGCCCAGTTGACTACTAACCTCCTCCCCAGTCTGTCTCAGAACCCAGCCCAGTTGACTACTAACCTCGTCCCCAGACCCAGTCTGTCTCAGAACCCAGCCCAGTTGACAACTAACCTCCGCCCCAGACCCAGTCTGTCTCAGAACCCAGCCCAGTTGACTACTAACCTCCTCCCCAGACCCAGCCTGTCTCAGAACCCAGCCCTGTGGATTTGATTTGATTTACTAACCTCCTTTCACACCAGCCCCCGGTGAATCACAGTCAGGATGTAAAACAAGCAACCTTTATCAGGAAGAAGGCAGCTGCTCTCCTTCCAGCCATACCGTACTAGCATGTTTACAAGGCCACGGCGCTTGGAAAAGTCCAGCTAAGTAGTTAATCCTCTGGTTTGGAGGAAGTTGGAAGAGAACGTAGAGAGGGTGTAATGAATCGGGCCTGGCTTCAGGCTGCAAGAGCCACCTCTGTAGTGTCACGAACCAAAGCCATTGGTTTCATTAAAACATTTGGCTCACTAACAATAAGCTGGAACCCATTTGTGTGTGTCATGCCCCTGGCAAAGCCCTTCAGATCTTTGGTTGGGTGTTTATTTATTTTCTCTGAGTGTAAGGGACCTGAAAGTGCTTTGGGGCAGACACCGCAGCACAAGGGTATTTTATTATTTCATTATAAGAATGATCTCACATCATTAATATTAATAGAATCAAATTGGATTTAATTGAGAAGGTGAAATAAATATGTTTTGACATTAGAGGATGGAGAAAGCACCTTTGAGAACCAGCCCAATGATCTCTCTACAGACAGAGAACCTAGCTGGTCGAGTGAGAACCTAGCTGGTAGACTGAGAACCAGCCCAGTGATCTCTCTACAGACAGAGAATTTAGCTGGCAAACTGAGAACCAGCCCAGTGATCGCTCTACATACAGAGAACCTAGCTGGTAGACTGAGAACCAGCCCAGTGATCTCTCTACAGACAGAGAACGTAGCTGGCAGACTGAGAACCTAGCTGGTAGACTGAGAACCATCCCAGAGATCTCTCTACAGACAGAGAACCTAGCTGGCAGACTGAGAACCAGCCCAGTGACCTCTCTACAGACAGAGAACCTAGCTGGCATACTGAGAACCTAGCTGGTAGACTGAGAACCAGCCCAGTGATCTCTCTATATACAGAGAACCTAGCTGGTAGACAGTGAACCTAGCTGACAGACTGAGAACCTAGCTGGTAGACTGAGAACCTAGCAGGCAGACTGAGAACCTAGCTGACAGACTGAGAACCTAGCTGACAAACGGAGAACCTAGCTGGCAGACTGAGAAACTAGCTGGCAGACTGAGTACCCAGCTGGCAGACTGAGTACCCAGCTGGCAGACTGAGACCTAGCTGGCAGACTGAGACCTAGCTGGTAGACTGAGTACCTAGCTGACAGACTGAGAACCTAGCTGACAAACTGAGAACCTAGCTGGCAGACTGAGAAACTAGCTGGCAGACTGAGTACCCAACTGGCAGACTGAGTACCCAGCTGGCAGACTGAGACCTAGCTGGTAGACTGAGAACCTAGCTGGTAGACTGAGAACCTAGCTGGTAGACTGAGTACCTAGCTGACAAACTGAGAACCTAGCTGGCAGACTGAGAAACTAGCTGGCAGACTGAGTACCCAGCTGGCAGACTGATTACCCAGCTGGCAGACTGAGACCTAGCTGGTAGACTGAGAACCTAGCTGGTAGACTGAGAACCTAGCTGTTAGACTGAGAACCTAGCTGGTAGACTGAGAACCTAGCTGACAGACTGAGAACCTAGCTGGTAGACTGAGAACCTAGCTGGTAGACTGAGTACCTAGCTGACAGACTGAGAACCTAGTTGGTAGACTGAGAACCTAGCTGACAGACTGAGAACCTAGCTGGTAGACTGAGAACCTAGCTGGTAGACTGAGAACCTAGCTGGTAGACTGAGAACCTAGCTGACAGACTGAGACCCTGGCTGGTAGACTGAGAACCTAGCTGGTAGACTGAGAACCTAGCTGGCAGACTGAGAACCTAGCTGGCAGACTGAGAACCTAGCTGGCAGACTGAGAACCTAGCTGGCAGACTGAGAACCTAGCTGGCAGACTGAGAACCTAGCTGGCAGACTGAGAACCTAACTGGTAGACTGAGTACCTAGCTGACAGACTGAGAACCTAGCTGACAAACTGAGAACCTAGCTGGCAGACTGAGAAACTAGCTGGCAGACTGAGTACCCAGCTGGCAGACTGAGTACCCAGCTGGCAGACTGAGACCTAGCTGGTAGACTGAGAACCTAGCTGGTAGACTGAGAACCTAGCTGTTAGACTGAGAACCTAGCTGGTAGACTGAGAACCTAGCTGGTAGACTGAGAACCTAGCTGGTAGACTGAGAACCTAGCTGACAGACTGAGACCCTGGCTGGTAGACTGAGAACCTAGCTGGTAGACTGAGAACCTAGCTGGCAGACTGAGAACCTAGCTGGCAGACTGAGAACCTAGCTGGCAGACTGAGAACCTAGCTGGTAGACTGAGAACCTAGCTGGTAGACTGAGTACCTAGCTGACAGACTGAGAACCTAGCTGGTAGACTGAGAACCTAACTGGTAGACTGAGAACCTAGCTGGCAGACTGAGAACCTAACTGGTAGACTGAGAACCTAGCTGGCAGACTAAGAACCTAGCTGGTAGACTGAGAACCTAGCTGGCAGACTGAGAACCTAGCTGGTAGACTGAGTACCTAGCTGACAGACTGAGAACCTAGCTGGTAGACTGAGAACCTAACTGGTAGACTGAGAACCTAGCTGGCAGACTGAGAACCTAACTGGTAGACTGAGAACCTAGCTGGCAGACTAAGAACCTAGCTGGTAGACTGAGAACCTAGCTGGTAGACTGAGAACCTAGCTGGTAGACTGAGAACCTAGCTGACAGACTGAGACCCTGGCTGGTAGACTGAGAACCTAGCTGGTAGACTGAGAACCTAGCTGGTAGACTGAGTACCTAGCTGACAGACTGAGAACCTAGCTGACAAACTGAGAACCTAGCTGGCAGACTGAGAAACTAGCTGGCAGACTGAGTACCCAGCTGGCAGACTGAGTACCCAGCTGGCAGACTGAGACCTAGCTGGTAGACTGAGAACCTAGCTGGTAGACTGAGAACCTAGCTGTTAGACTGAGAACCTAGCTGGTAGACTGAGAACCTAGCTGGTAGACTGAGAACCTAGCTGGTAGACTGAGAACCTAGCTGACAGACTGAGACCCTGGCTGGTAGACTGAGAACCTAGCTGGTAGACTGAGAACCTAGCTGGCAGACTGAGAACCTAGCTGGCAGACTGAGAACCTAGCTGGCAGACTGAGAACCTAGCTGGTAGACTGAGAACCTAGCTGGTAGACTGAGTACCTAGCTGACAGACTGAGAACCTAGCTGGTAGACTGAGAACCTAACTGGTAGACTGAGAACCTAGCTGGCAGACTGAGAACCTAACTGGTAGACTGAGAACCTAGCTGGCAGACTAAGAACCTAGCTGGTAGACTGAGAACCTAGCTGGCAGACTGAGAACCTAGCTGGTAGACTGAGTACCTAGCTGACAGACTGAGAACCTAGCTGGTAGACTGAGAACCTAACTGGTAGACTGAGAACCTAGCTGGCAGACTGAGAACCTAACTGGTAGACTGAGAACCTAGCTGGCAGACTAAGAACCTAGCTGGTAGACTGAGAACCTAGCTGGCAGACTAAGAACCTAGCTGGTAGACTGAGAACCTAGCTGGCAGACTGAGAACCTAGCTGGTAGACTGAGAACCTAGCTGGCAGACTAAGAACCTAGCTGGTAGACTGAGAACCTAGCTGGTAGACTAAGAACCTAGCTGGCAGACTAAGAACCTAGCTGGTAGACTGGCTGCTTTGGAAAAGATGCATCAATGTGGTCTTAAAGATCATTTAGTCTGCCGATACATATTTTATTTATAGATGTTTCGCTCTTCAGTCATTATTCTCTATGTCATTTATCTCTGTCTCACCACGTACAGGTACCTGTCTCTCCACCACATCATGATGACAGTACAGGTACCTGTCTCTCCACCATATCATGATGACAGTACAGGTACCTGTCTCTCCACCATATCATGATGACAGTACAGGTACCTGTCTCTCCACCATATCATGATGACAGTACATGTACCTGTCTCTCCACCATATCATGATGACAGTACAGGTACCTGTCTCTCCACCACATCATGATGACAGTACAGGTACCTGTCTCTCCACCATATCATGATGACAGTACAGGTACCTGTCTCTCCACCACATCATGATGACAGTACAGGTACCTGTCTCTCCACCACATCATGATGACAGTACAGGTACCTGTCTCTCCACCATATCATGATGACAGTACAGGTACCTGTCTCTCCACCATATCATGATGACAGTACAGGTACCTGTCTCTCCACCATATCATGATGACAGTACAGGTACCTGTCTCTCCACCATATCATGATGACAGTACAGGTACCTGTCTCAATACGTTAGTCTCACAACGTTACCATGATGACAGTACATGTACCTGTCTCACTACGTTACCATGATGACAGTACAGGTACCTGTCTCACTACGTTAGTCCCACTACGTTATCATGATAGCAGTACAGGTACCTGTCTCACTACGTTAGTCCCACTACGTTATCATGATAACAGCACAGGTACCTGTCTCACTACGTTATCGTGATGACAGTACAGGTACCTGTGTTGTGTCTCCCTGACACTCCATCCCAGTGGTATATCATCTCTGAGTGTTAATTGGAGGTTTAGTATGAACCAACCCAGTGTATAGAATCTCTGAGTGTTAATTGGAAGTTTAGTATGAACCAGCCCAGTGGCATAGAATCTCTGAGTGTTTATTGGAGATTTAGTATGAACCAGCCCAGTGGTATAGAATCTCTGAGTGTTTATTGGAGGTTTAATATGAACCAGCCCAGTGGTATAGAATCTCTGAGTGTTTATTGGAGGTTTAGTATGAACCGGCCCAGTGGTATAGAATCTCTGTGTGTTTATTGGAGATTTAGTATGAACCAGCCCAGTGGTATATAATCTCTGAGTGTTTATTGGAGGTTTAATATGAACCAGCCCAGTGGTATAGAATCTCTGAGTGTTTATTAGAGGTGTAATATGATCCAACCCAGTGGTATAGAATCGTTGAGTGTTTATTGGAGGTTTAGAATGAAAGAGCTTTAGTAGAGAGGTCATCTGTCATGCTGAAGACTGTGTTTATAGGTTTAATATGAAAGAGCTTTAGTAGAGAGGTCATCTGTCATGCTGAAGACTGTGTGTTTATTGGAGGTTTAATATGAAAGAGCTTTAGTAGAGAGGTCATCTGTCATGCTGAAGACTGTGTGTTTATAGCAGGTTTAATATGAAAGAGCTTTAGTAGAGAGGTCATCTGTCATGCTGAAGACTGTGTGTTTATAGCAGGTTTAATATGAAAGAGCTTTAGTAGAGAGGTCATCTGTCATGCTGAAGACTGTGTTTATAGGAGGTTTAATATAAAAGAGCTTTAGTAGAGAGGTCATCTGTCATGCTGAAGACTGTGTGTTTATTGGAGGTTTAATATGAAAGAGCTTTAGTAGAGAGGTCATCTGTCATGCTGAAGACTGTGTTTATAGGAGGTTTAATATAAAAGAGCTTTAGTAGAGAGGTCATCTGTCATGCTGAAGACTGTGTTTATAGCAGGTTTAATATGAAAGAGCTTTAGTAGAGAGGTCATCTGTCATGCTGAAGACTGTGTTTATAGGAGGTTTAATATGAAAGAGCTTTAGAAGAGAGGTCATCTGTCATGCTGAAGACTGTGTGTTTATTGGAGGTTTAATATGAAAGAGCTTTAGTAGAGAGGTCATCTGTCATGCTGAAGACTGTGTTTATAGGAGGTTTAATATAAAAGAGCTTTAGTAGAGAGGTCATCTGTCATGCTGAAGACTGTGTTTATAGCAGGTTTAATATGAAAGAGCTTTAGTAGAGAGGTCATCTGTCATGCTGAAGACTGTGTTTATAGGAGGTTTAATATGAAAGAGCTTTAGAAGAGAGGTCATCTGTCATGCTGAAGACTGTGTGTTTATTGGAGGTTTAATATGAAAGAGCTTTAGTAGAGAGGTCATCTGTCATGCTGAAGACTGTGTGTTTACCACTTTGAAAGACTAATGTGCAGAACCACTCATATCTCTATGCAACATTATAGTTTTATTTTATTGAAACTTTGTTTATTGAACCTTTATTTAACCAGACTAGTCAACTAAGAACAAATTCTTATTTACAATGACGACCTGGCAAGAGGCAAAAGGCCTCCTGTGTGGAAAAACTATGGAAGACCAAACGGACAGCCCAGACAGAAGACGGTGTCTGGGATGAAAAACTATAGAAGACTAAACGGACAGCCCAGACAGAAGACGGTGTCTGGGATGAAAAACTATGGAAGACCAAACGGAGAGCCCAGACAGAAGACGGTGTCTGGGATGAAAAACTATAGAAGACCAAACGGACAGCCCAGACAGAAGACAGAGTCTGGGATGAAAAACTATGGAAGACCAAACGGAGAGCCCAGTCAGAAGACTGTGTCTGGGATGAAAAACTATGGAAGACCAAACGGACAGCCCAGACAGAAGACGGTGTCTGGGATGAAAAACTATGGAAGACCAAACGGACAGCCCAGACAGAAGACGGTGTCTGGGATGAAAAACTATGGAAGACCAAACGGACAGCCCAGACAGAAGACGGTGTCTGGGATGAAAAAGTATGGAAGACCAAACGGACAGCCCAGACAGAAGACTCTGGCAACAGCACAAACACACCAGCAATCAGACAGTGGAAGTGTGAAATAAAACAACAGCAACACAAACTAGTGACAACTAGAAACCACAACCTGTTGACCTGTTGGTCCTTTGAAACAGCGAAACAGGTCCTGGAGTTTGAGGTCGGCTGGGTGACCTCATACTCAGATCAAAAGATTCAGGTGCAACATGAAGACAATTCATATCTTTAATGGTACCTTTTCCCCTCTTTTGCTTGGAAACAATTGATGTGAGATTCACAGAGGGAGTAGAAGCCGTTCCCATGTCGTGTTGTGGAGAGTTGGGGCCGGCCCCTGACACCCTGAGTGCAGCTGGATAGAAACAGACAGTGACAGTGATAGAATTTACCAGATAGTATCAGCCCAACAGCCGTCATCGCTTTGGCAGATTGAAGGCCATCAGCGGATCTCCAGGCTGCGATCAGCGGCACCCTGACATCAGCCAGCGATGTTAACTCACAGCCTGAAAGGAGGCTATGAACCATGATCAGCGATATGAACCCAGAAATAGAAATCCATTTTCCAGCCTGAGGGGGGGGGGGGCAGGGATATCAGTGTCCCTGACTGTCCATTCAGCCCTGCAGCCACTCAGTCACTCAGCATCTCTCTCTCTCTCTCTCTCTCTCTCTCTCTCTCTGTCTCTCTCTCTCTCTATCTATCTCTGTCTCTGTCTCTCTCTCTCTCTCTCTCTCTCTCTCTCTGTCTCTCTCTCTCTCTCTCTCTCTCTCTCTCTCTCTCTCTCTCTCTCTCGCTCAGCTGCAGCTTCTTGTTCTGAAGGTTACCGGATTAGAGGCATGTTTTCAGACTGGACTGCTGTCGTGGCATGGCTTTGCCTGACCATACAACCTGCACAGACTAGCTTTGCCTGACCATACAACCTACATCAACCCACACAGGGGGCACAGATTAACAGTAAAGTCCATGAAATGGTGGCCCCAGCAGTTTTCCTTGAAGCTAAATAAGAGATGAGAACAAAGCAGGCGTGTTTGTAAGGCTGTGGAGTTGTGTTCTCCTCCTGCGTCTGGTTGGCTCCAGACATGCTGACCCTGAACACAGTGGCATTTCCAACACCATTAAAACTAAACACGTTGCTGTTGATTATTTTCACTAGTGGTTAGAAATCTATTGAGATGTCTGTTACAGTGGTTCTGCTTCAGTAGTGGAGCATGTTGTGATTAATTATTGATCTGGCCACTGCTTCATCAGACCGTTGTGTTGAACACATACCTGGCATTTCTTAACACTGAATTTACCAAGAAGTGACACTAATGTGTTTATGTCGTCCAAACTTGTTTACAAATCAGGCTGTGTCAGGCCTTAAGCTTTCCAACCCAGCGTCCACTTTCTGCCTGGCCTGAAAGCACTGCTGAGAGCAGAGGGGAGATTGGGAAGGCTTCAAACATGCATGAAGAACACAGAAGAACCTTTCTTTCTCCACAGAGAGGAGGGCCAAATGTGTCTTTCAGCACCAAACACTGTTCAAATAGCAGTGGACTGAAGCTGTGTGAAGGAGTGGATCAGAGAGGAGCTGTTTGCAGTTCAGGCCTACAAGGCAATTCTCCTGCCTGTCCCAGGTGAGAGAGAGAGAGAGCTCACTGAGAGAGAAATGAACCGAAGGTAGCAAATTACTGAGTTTTGTTCAATAGACTGGAGCCTGGAGGGTTACCAATGCCTGGCCCAGTAAACAACATTACTTAAGGAAAGCCTAGTAGTCTCTCTCTCTTCTCTGTTCACCATCTCTTCTCTCTTCTGCCTGTCTTCTCTCACGCTTGAAGGAGACAGGCTCTTTGTCTTTTCTCCATTTACAACCTGTACTGTATGAGTCCTTCACTCTGTCTCTCAGTCTGTCCTGTATGAGTCCTTCACCCTGTCTCTCAGTCTGTCCTGTATGAGTCCTTCACTCTGTCTCTCAGTCTGTCCTGTGTGAGTCCTTCACCCTGTCTCTCAGTCTGTCCTGTGTTAGTCCTTCACTCTGTCTCTCAGTCTGTCCTGTATGAGTCCTTCACCCTGTCTCTCAGTCTGTCCTGTATGAGTCTTTCACCCTATCTGCCTGCATGGTATGAATCCTTCACTCTGTGAGTTTCTCTCAGTCTGTCTCTGTGCTGAGATTTAGACATGTGTTTGCTATTCTTCACTACACTGGATCAGTGAATAACAGTAACGCTGTGGTTATGTCTTGATGTAATTAATTTGATGTAGAATAATATGAAAATCTTGTGAATAACTTTGCATATATCTACAGTACACAAACAACAGCCTAAGAAGTGTTTAGGTTTGAATAATTGCTGTGACGAATCCTCAGCGATAAGACCAGGTTTTATTTCTCAACCAGCCGGCGGATGTTCATCTTCTGCTCATGATAAAACGAACGCTGACATACGCTGATGGACGCCACGCTCCTGTTTCCCAATATGCATTGCAGTAGCGCTGTACAGTGAAATGAATCTCTACCCATCAGTCCCGTTGTCCCGCTCCCCTAACTCACCTCACCTCCTAAAACAATATATATTAATTCAGTCAGATCATAATCAACACACATTCCATTATTCCTGAACCCAGAACCATAATGCACTGCACTGACAGGCTATACATTCCAACCAAGATGTATTTGTAATAATGCCAGCAGTGTCTTTCTCTGTCAGGCAGGCAGCAGACAGGCGGAGGGAGAGAGAAGGCAGCATGAGGAGCGCCGGAGACACACTATAGAGATGCTCCTGATGTATTTGTAATAATGCCAGCAGTGTCTTTCTCTGTCAGGCAGGCAGCAGACAGGCAGAGGGAGAGAGAAGGCAGCATGAGGAGCGCCGGAGACACACTATAGAGATGCTCCTGATGTATTTGTAATAATGCCAGCAGTGTCTTTCTCTGTCAGGCAGGCAGCAGACAGGCAGAGGGAGAGAGAAGGCAGCATGAGGAGCGCCGGAGACACACTATAGAGATGCTCCTGATGTATTTGTAATAATGCCAGCAGTGTCTTTCTCTTGCAGGCAGGCAGCATACAGGCAGAGGGAGAGAGAAGGCAGCATGAGGAGCGCCGGAGACACACTATAGAGATGCTCCTGATGTATTCATGTTTAGCCACTTACAAGTCACTTGGTTCTTTTCATGTCTTTAGTCCATATATATATATATATATATATATATATACAGTACATACATGTATATATCCAGTATGGATGAAGTACACAATATGTTCTTGCGTGTTCCTGTATTGTCCCTGTTCTACACATCAATATCTGTTCCATCACTAAACGTGGCCAAACTAAAGCCCGGTACAATCTGGAACACAGGCTTTAAAGAAGTCCTGTTTGAAAATGCGGATGAAGCATTCCCCTCCTAGCCACACTTGGAACCAGGCATCAGTTTGGGAATCAGGCATCAGTTTGGAACTAGGCATCAGTTAGGGAATCAGGCATCAGTTTGGAACCAGGCATCAGTTTGGAACCAGGCATCAGTTTGGGAATCAGGCATCAGTTTGGGAATCAGGCATCAGTTTGGAACCAGGCATCAGTTTGGAACCAGGCATCAGTTTGGAACTGCAGTTTGGAACCAGGCATCAGTTTGGAACCAGGCATCAGTTTGGAACCAGGCATCAGTTTGGAACCAGTTATCAGTTTGGAACCAGGCATCAGTTTGGAACTGCAGTTTGGAACCAGGCATCAGTTTGGGAATCAGGCATCAGTTTGGAACCAGGCATCAGTTTGGGAACCAGGCATCAGTTTGGAACCAGGCATCAGTTTGGGAATCAGGCATCAGTTTGGAACCAGGCATCAGTTTGGAACCAGGCATCAGTTTGGGAATCAGGCATCAGTTTGGAACTAGGCATCAGTTAGGGAATCAGGCATCAGTTTGGAACCAGGCACACTTGGAACCAGGAATCAGTTTGGAACCAGGCATCAGGTTGGAACCAGGCATCAGTTAGGGAATCAGGCATCAGTTAGGGAATCAGGCATCAGTTTGGAACCAGGCATCAGTTTGGGAATCAGGCATCAGTTTGGAACCAGGCATCAGTTTGGGAATCAGGCATCAGTTTGGAACCAGGCATCAGTTTGGAACCAGGCATCAGTTTGGGAACCAGGCATCAGTTTGGGATTCAGGCATCAGTTTGGAACCAGGTATCAGTTTGGGAACCAGGCATCAGTTTGGAAACCAGGCATCAGTTTGGAACCAGGCATCAGTTTGGAACCAGGCATCAGTTTGGGAATCAGGCATCAGTTTGGGAACCAGGCATCAGTTTGGGAACCAGGCATCAGTTTGGGAACCAGGTATCAGTTTGGGAATCAGGCATCAGTTTGGAACCAGACATCAGTTTGGGAATCAGGCATCAGTTTGGAACCAGGCATCAGTTTGGGAATCAGGCATCAGTTTGGAACCAGGCATCAGTTTGGGAATCAGGCATCAGTTTGGAACCAGGCATCAGTTTGGAACCAGGCATCAGTTTGGGAACCAGGCATCAGTTTGGGATTCAGGCATCAGTTTGGAACCAGGTATCAGTTTGGGAATCAGGCATCAGTTTGGAAACCAGGCATCAGTTTGGAACCAGGCATCAGTTTGGAACCAGGCATCAGTTTGGGAATCAGGCATCAGTTTGGGAACCAGGCATCAGTTTGGGAACCAGGCATCAGTTTGGGAACCAGGCATCCGTCTGGAACCAGGCATCAGTTTGGAATCAGGCATCAATTTGGGAACCAGGTATCAGTTTAGGAACCAGGCATCCGTTTGGAACCAGGTATCAGTTTGGAACCAGGCATCAGTTTGGAACCAGGCATCAGTTTGGGAATCAGGCATCAGTTTGGAACCAGGCATCAGTTTGGGAACCAGGCATCAGTTTGAAACCAGGTATCAGTTTGGGAATCAGGCATCAGTTTGGAACCAGGCATCAGTTTGGAACCAGGTATCAGTTTGGGAATCAGGCATCAGTTTGGAACCAGGTATCAGTTTGGGAATCAGTCATCAGTTTGGAACCAGGCATCAGTTTGGGAATCAGGCATCAGTTTGGAACCAGGTATCAGTTTGGGAATCAGGCATCAGTTTGGAACCAGGCATCAGTTTGGGAATCAGGCATCAGTTTGGAACCAGGCATCAGTTTCGAACCAGGCATCAGTTTGGAACCAGGCATCAGTTTGGGAATATTTTTATAATTGACTGAAGAGAGGAACATGCATTCTGAATGCCTGGGAGAGCAGCGGCATTTAGATCAGTTGTAACAAATGGTAACTCATGATGAAATCAACAATAGTTGAAGTGTTTCTTTGACTTCACAGAGGTAATGTTACCCCCAAAGGTCTAAGTGCCCGGGGCTTTCTACAAAGATAACATATGTTTTAAGATGGTGGTAATGTTACCCCCAAAGGTCTAAGTGCCCGGGGCTTTCTACAAAGATAACATATGTTTTAAGATGGTGGTAATGTCACCCCCAATGGTCTAAGTGCCCGGGGCTTTCTACAAAGATAACATATGTTTTAAGATGGTGGTAATGTTACCCCAAAAGGTCTAAGTGCCCGGGGCTTTCTACAAAGATAACATATGTTTTAAGATGGTGGTAATGTTACCCCAAAAGGTCTAAGTGCCCGGGGCTTTCTACAAAGATAACATATGTTTTAAGATGGTGGTAATGTTACCCCAAAGGTCTAAGTGCCCGGGGCTTTCTACAAAGATAACATATGTTTTAAGATGGTGGTAATGTTACCCCCAAAGGTCTAAGTGCCCGGGGCTTTCTACAAAGATAACATATGTTTTAAGATGGTGGTAATGTTACCCCCAAAGGTCTAAGTGCCCGGGGCTTTCTGCAAAGATAACATATGTTTTAAGATGGTGGTAATGTTACCCCCAAAGGTCTAAGTGCCCGGGGCTTTCTACAAAGATAACATATGTTTTAAGATGGTGGTAATGTTACCCCAAAGGTCTAAGTGCCCGGGGCTTTCTACAAAGATAACATATGTTTTAAGATGGTGGTAATGTTACCCCCAAAGGTCTAAGTGCCCGGGGCTTTCTACAAAGATAACATATGTTTTAAGATGGTGGTAATGTTACTCCCAAAGGTCTAAGTGCCCGGGGCTTTCTACAAAGATAACATATGTTTCAAGATGGTGGTAATGTTACCACCAAAGGTCTAAGTGCCCGGGGCTTTCTACACTTGGTCATACCAAGGATCATTTAACTATTTGATATGGAATTTAGCCCGTAGAAACACACGGAATAACATATAGTCTGTAGAAACACACGGAATAACATATAGCCCCTAGAAACACACGGAATAACATATAGCCCATAGAAACACACAGAATAACATATAGCCTGTAGAAACACACGGAATAACATATAGCCCCTAGAAACACAAGGAATAACATATAGCCCCTAGAAACACACGGAATAACATATAGCCCCATAGAAACACACGGAATAACATATAGCCCCTAGAAACACGCGGAATAACATATAGCCCCTAGAAACACACAGAATAACATATAGCCCCTAGAAACACACAGAATAACATATAGCCCCTAGAAACACACGGAATAACATATAGCATGTAGAAACACACTGAATAACATATAGCCCCTAGAAACACACTGAATAACATATAGCCCCTAGAAACACACGGAATAACATATAGCCCATAGAAACACACTGAATAACATATAGCCCCTAGAAACACACTGAATAACATATAGCCTGTAGAAACACACGGAATAACATATAGCCTGTAGAAACACACAGAATAACATATAGCCCCATAGAAACACACGGAATAACATATAGCCCCTAGAAACACACAGAATAACATATTCATAGGGAATAGGGTGCCATTTGGGACTCAGTGTAAACCTTACGTGAAATGCTGACTTACAAGCCCTTAACCAACAGGTGTAAACCTTACTGTGAAATGCTGACTTACAAGCCCTTAACCAACAGGTGTAAACCTTACTGTGAAATGCTGACTTACAAGCCCTTAACCAACAGGTGTAAACCTTACTGTGAAATGCTAACTTACAAGCCCTTAACCAACAGGTGTAAACCTTACTGTGAAATGTTGACTTACAAGCCCTTAACCAACAATGCAGTTCAATAAAAAATAAAAGTAACACAACAAATGAACATAACAATAACGAGGTTCTATAGAGGGGCTACACGACCCAAGTCAATATGGAGGCTATATAGAGGGGGTACCGTTACCATGTCAATGTGGAGGCTATATAGAGGGGGTACCGGTACCAAGTCAATGTGGAGGCTATATACAGGGGGTACCGTTACCATGTCAATGTGGAGGCTATATACAGGGCTACACGACCCAAGTCAATGTGGAGGCTATATACAGGGGGTACCGTTACCATGTCAATGTGGAGGCTATATAGAGGGGGTACCGTTACCAAGTCAATGTGGAGGCTATATACAGGGGGTACCGTTACCATGTCAATGTGGAGGCTATATACAGGAGGTACCGTTACCAAGTCAATGTGGAGGCTATATACAGGGGGTACCGTTACCATGTCAATGTGCGGGGATACGGGTTAGTCGAGGTAATTTGTAAAGTGACTAAGCATAGATAATAAGCGGCCCCAGTGTTGAGCATCAGCGTGGCAGATGTGTTGTTGCCTACCCTTACAACCTGGGGGCGGCCCATCAGGAAGTCCAGGATCCAGATGAAGAGGGAGGTGTTTAGTCCCAGGGTTCTTAGCTTAGTGATGAGCTTATAGTGGGCACTATGTTGTTGAACCCTGAGCTGTACTCAATGAACAGCATTCTCACATAGGCGTTCCTTTTGTCCAGGTGGGAAAGGGCAGTGGGGATTGTGATTGAGATTCCGTCACCTGTGGATCTGTTAGGGCGGTTTGCGAATTGGAGTGGGTCTAGGGTTTCTGCTTTGATGGTGTTGATGTGAGCCATGTCCAGCCTTTCAAAGCACTTCAGGGCTACCGACGTGAGTGCTACGCGGCATCATCTGACCACTTCATATTAAGCGAGTCACTGGTACTTGCTGCTTTAATTTTTTTGATTGTAAGCAGGAATCAGGAGGGTAGAATTATGGTCAGATTTGTCAAATGGAGGGAGAGGTAGAGCTTTGAATGTGTTTCTGCGTGTGGAGTAAAGGTGGTCTAGAGTTTTTTTCCCCTCTGGTTGCACATTCTGGTAGAAATGATTTCAAATGGATTTCAGTTTTCCTGCATTAACGTCTCCGGCCACTAGGAGCGTCGCTTCTGGATGAGAATTTTCTTGTTTGCATATGGCCTTATACAGCTGTTTGAGTGGCCTTATACAGCTGTTTGAGTGGCCTTATACAGCTGGTTGAGTGGCCTTATACAGCTGGTTGAGTGGCCTTATACAGCTGGTTGAGTGGCCTTATACAGCTGGTTGAGTGGCCTTATACAGCTGGTTGAGTGGCCTTATACAGCTGGTTGAGTGGCCTTATACAGCTGTTTGAGTGGCCTTATACAGCTGGTTGAGTGGCCTTATACAGCTGGTTGAGTGGCCTTATACAACTGGTTGAGTGGCCTTATACAGCTGTTTGAGTGGCCTTATACAGCTGGTTGAGTGGCCTTATACAGCTGGTTGAGTGGCCTTATACAGCTGGTTGAGTGGCCTTATACAGCTGGTTGAGTGGCCTTATACAGCTGGTTGAGTGGCCTTATACAGCTGGTTGAGTGGCGTTATACAGCTGGTTGAGTGGCCTTATACAGCTGCTTGAGTGGCCTTATACAGCTGGTTGAGTGGCCTTATACAGCTGGTTGAGTGGCCTTATACAGCTGGTTGAGTGGCCTTATACAGCTGGTTGAGTAGCCTTAAACAGCTGTTTGAGTGGCCTTATACAGCTGGTTGAGTGGCCTTATACAGCTGTTTGAGTGGCCTTATACAACTGGTTGAGTGGCCTTATACAGCTGGTTGAGTGGCCTTATACAGCTGTTTGAGTGGCCTTATACAGCTGGTTGAGTGGCCTTATACAGCTGTTTGAGTGGCCTTATACAGCTGGTTGAGTGGCCTTATACAGCTGTTTGAGTGGCCTTATACAGCTGGTTGAGTGGCCTTATACAGCTGGTTGAGTGGCCTTATACAGCTGTTTGAGTGGCATTATACAGCTGGTTGAGTGGCCTTATACAGCTGGTTGAGTGGCCTTATACAACTGTTTGAGTGGCCTTATACAGCTGTTTGAGTGGCCTTATACAACTGGTTGAGTGGCCTTATACAGCTGGTTGAGTGGCCTTATACAACTGGTTGAGTGGCCTTATACAGCTGTTTGAGTGGCCTTATACAACTGGTTGAGTGGCCTCATACAGCTGGTTGAGTGGCCTTATACAGCTGGTTGAGTGGCCTTATACAGCTGTTTGAGTGGCCTTATACAACTGGTTGAGTGGCCTTATACAGCTGGTTGAGTGGCCTTATACAGGTAGTTGAGTGGCCTTATACAGCTGTTTGAGTGGCCTTATACAGCTGGTTGAGTGGCCTTATACAGCTGGTTGAGTGGCCTTATACAGCTGTTTGAGTGGCCTTATACAGCTGTTTGAGTGGCCTTATACAGCTGGTTGAGTGGCCTTATACAGCTGGTTGAGTGGCCTTATACAACTGGTTGAGTGGCTTTATACAGCTGTTTGAGTGGCCTTATACAACTGGTTGAGTGGCCTTATACAGCTGGTTGAGTGGCCTTATACAACTGGTTGAGTGGCCTTATACAGCTGTTTGAGTGGCCTTATACAACTGGTTGAGTGGCCTTATACAGCTGGTTGAGTGGCCTTATACAGCTGGTTGAGTGGCCTTATACAGCTGGTTGAGTGGCCTTATACAGCTGGTTGAGTGGCCTTATACAGCTGGTTGAGTGGCCTTATACAGCTGGTTGAGTGGCCTTATACAGCTGGTTGAGTGGCCTTATACAGCTGGTTGAGTGGCCTTATACAGCTGTTTGAGTGGCCTTATACAGCTGGTTGAGTGGCCTTATACAGCTGTTTGAGTGGCGTTATACAGCTGGTTGAGTGGCCTTATACAGCTGCTTGAGTGGCCTTATACAGCTGGTTGAGTGGCCTTATACAGCTGGTTGAGTGGCCTTATACAGCTGGTTGAGTGGCCTTATACAGCTGGTTGAGTAGCCTTAAACAGCTGTTTGAGTGGCCTTATACAGCTGGTTGAGTGGCCTTATACAGCTGTTTGAGTGGCCTTATACAACTGGTTGAGTGGCCTTATACAGCTGGTTGAGTGGCCTTATACAGCTGTTTGAGTGGCCTTATACAGCTGGTTGAGTGGCCTTATACAGCTGTTTGAGTGGCCTTATACAGCTGGTTGAGTGGCCTTATACAGCTGTTTGAGTGGCCTTATACAGCTGGTTGAGTGGCCTTATACAGCTGGTTGAGTGGCCTTATACAGCTGTTTGAGTGGCATTATACAGCTGGTTGAGTGGCCTTATACAGCTGGTTGAGTGGCCTTATACAACTGTTTGAGTGGCCTTATACAGCTGTTTGAGTGGCCTTATACAACTGGTTGAGTGGCCTTATACAGCTGGTTGAGTGGCCTTATACAACTGGTTGAGTGGCCTTATACAGCTGTTTGAGTGGCCTTATACAACTGGTTGAGTGGCCTCATACAGCTGGTTGAGTGGCCTTATACAGCTGGTTGAGTGGCCTTATACAGCTGTTTGAGTGGCCTTATACAACTGGTTGAGTGGCCTTATACAGCTGGTTGAGTGGCCTTATACAGGTAGTTGAGTGGCCTTATACAGCTGTTTGAGTGGCCTTATACAGCTGGTTGAGTGGCCTTATACAGCTGGTTGAGTGGCCTTATACAGCTGTTTGAGTGGCCTTATACAGCTGTTTGAGTGGCCTTATACAGCTGGTTGAGTGGCCTTATACAGCTGGTTGAGTGGCCTTATACAACTGGTTGAGTGGCCTTATACAGCTGTTTGAGTGGCCTTATACAACTGGTTGAGTGGCCTTATACAGCTGGTTGAGTGGCCTTATACAACTGGTTGAGTGGCCTTATACAGCTGTTTGAGTGGCCTTATACAACTGGTTGAGTGGCCTTATACAGCTGGTTGAGTGGCCTTATACAGCTGGTTGAGTGGCCTTATACAGCTGTTTGAGTGGCCTTATACAACTGGTTGAGTGGCCTTATACAGCTGGTTGAGTGGCCTTATACAGCTGGTTGAGTGGCCTTATACAGCTGTTTGAGTGGCCTTATACAGCTGGTTGAGTGTCCTTATACAGCTGGTTGATTGACCTTATACAGCTGGTTTAGTGGCCTTATACAGCTGGTTGAGTGGCCTTATACAGCTGGTTGAGTGGCCTTATACAGCTGTTTTAGTGGCCTTATACAGCTGTTTGAGTGGCCTTATACAGCTGTTTGAGTGGCCTTAGACAGCTGGTTGAGTGTCCTTATACAGCTGGTTGAGTGGCCTTATACAGCTGGTTGAGTGGCCGTATACAGCTGGTTGAGTGGCCTTATACAGCTGGTTGAGTGGCCTTATACAGCTGGTTGAGTGGCCTTATAGAGCTGTTTGAGTGGCCTTATACAGCTGGTTGAGTGGCCTTATAGAGCTGTTTGAGTGGCCTTATACAGCTGGTTGAGTGGCCTTATACAGCTGGTTGAGTGGCCTTATACAGCTGGTTGAGTGGCCTTACACAGCTGTTTGAGTGGCCTTATACAGCTGTTTGAGTGGCCTTATACAGCTGGTTGAGTGGCCTTATACAGCTGTTTGAGTGGCCTTATACAGCTGTTTGAGTGGCCTTATACAGCTGGATGAGTGGCCTTATACAGCTGTTTGAGTGGCCTTATACAGCTGTTTGAGTGGCCTTATACAGCTGGTTGAGTGGCCTTATACAGCTGGTTGAGTGGCCTTATACAGCTGGTTGAGTTTCCTTATACAGCTGGTTGAGTGGCCTTATACAGCTGGTTGAGTGGCCTTATACAGCTGGTTGAGTGGCCTTATACAGCTGTTTGAGTGGCCTTATACAGCTGTTTGAGTGGCCTTATACAGCTGGTTGAGTGGCCTTATACAACTGTTTGAGTGGCCTTATACAGCTGTTTGAGTGGCCTTATACAACTGGTTGAGTGGCCTTATACAGCTGGTTGAGTGGCCTTATACAACTGGTTGAGTGGCCTTATACAGCTGTTTGAGTGGCCTTATACAACTGGTTGAGTGGCCTTATACAGCTGGTTGAGTGGCCTTATACAGCTGGTTGAGTGGCCTTATACAGCTGTTTGAGTGGCCTTATACAACTGGTTGAGTGGCCTTATACAGCTGGTTGAGTGACCTTATACAGCTAGTTGAGTGGCCTTATACAGCTGGTTGAGTGGCCTTATACAGCTGGTTGAGTGGCCTTATACAGCTGTTTGAGTGGCCTTATACAGCTGTTTGAGTGGCCTTATACAGCTGGTTGAGTGGCCTTATACATCTGGTTGAGTGGCCTTATACAACTGGTTGAGTGGCCTTATACAGCTGTTTGAGTGGCCTTATACAACTGGTTGAGTGGCCTTATACAGCTGGTTGAGTGGCCTTATACAACTGGTTGAGTGGCCTTATACAGCTGTTTGAGTGGCCTTATACAACTGGTTGAGTGGCCTTATACAGCTGGTTGAGTGGCCTTATACAGCTGGTTGAGTGGCCTTATACAGCTGTTTGAGTGGCCTTATACAACTGGTTGAGTGGCCTTATACAGCTGGTTGAGTGGCCTTATACAGCTGGTTGAGTGGCCGTATACAGCTGGTTGAGTGGCCTTATACAGCTGGTTGAGTGGCCTTATACAGCTGGTTGAGTGGCCTTATAGAGCTGTTTGAGTGGCCTTATACAGCTGGTTGAGTGGTCTTATAGAGCTGTTTGAGTGGCCTTATACAGCTGGTTGAGTGGCCTTATACAGCTGGTTGAGTGGCCTCATACAGCTGGTTGAGTGGCCTTACACAGCTGTTTGAGTGGCCTTATACAGCTGTTTGAGTGGCCTTATACAGCTGGTTGAGTGGCCTTATACAGCTGTTTGAGTGGCCTTATACAGCTGTTTGAGTGGCCTTATACAGCTGTTTGAGTGGCCTTATACAGCTGGTTGAGTGGCCTTATACAGCTGGTTGAGTGGCCTTATACAGCTGGTTGAGTTTCCTTATACAGCTGGTTGAGTGGCCTTATACAGCTGGTTGAGTGGCCTTATACAGCTGGTTGAGTGGCCTTATACAGCTGTTTGAGTGGCCTTATACAGCTGTTTGAGTGGCCTTATACAGCTGGTTGAGTGGCCTTATACAGCTGTTTGAGTGGCCTTATACAGCTGTTTGAGTGGCCTTATACAGCTGGTTGAGTGGCCTTATACAGCTGGTTGAGTGGCCTTATACAGCTGGTTGAGTTTCCTTATACAGCTGGTTGAGTGGCCTTATACAGCTGGTTGAGTGGCCTTACACAGCTGATTGAGTGGCCTTACACCTCTGGCTGAGTGGCCTTATACAGCTGGTTGAGAGCGGCCTTCGTGTCAGCATTGGGTTTGTGGTGGTAAATAGACGCTATGAATAATATAAATGAGAACTCTCTTGGTAGATAGTGTGGTCTACAGCTTATCATGAGGTACTTTACCACAGGCGAGCAATACCTCGAGACTTCTTTAATATTGGACATCGCACACCAGCAGTTATTGACATACACCCCTCGTCTTACCAGATGTAACTGCTCTGTCCTGCCGATGCACGGAGAAGTCAGCCAGCTCTATATTATCTGTGTAGTCGTTCAGCCAAGTCTCGATGAAACAGAAGATAATACAGTTTTTAATATCCCTTTGTTAGGATAGTCTTAATCATAGATTGTCCAGTTTGTTTTCCAACGATTGCAAGTTGGTCAATAATACGGAGGGTAGTGGGGGTTTACCTACTCGTCAGTGAATTCTTACAAGGCACCACACCCTCCTCCCCCTTTTCACCGTCTTTTCTTCACGCTGATGACGGGGATTTGGGCCTTGCCTCGACAAAGCAGTATATCGGACTCTTCTCTCTCTCTCTCTGTCTCTCTGTCCCTTTTTTCTGACCCTGCCGGGCTCTATGGGCCTGGGGTAAATGAAATACATAAATTATACTCTTAAATTAAATGTTTCTTGATTGGTGGAACAGGTTTTATAAACAGGTTTGTCTCGCCTGGTTTCTTTGAGTTGTTCTGTCCGTTTGTGCAGTGTGTTTTACAATGTATTTAAGTAGTGAGTGTTATGATGTGGTTCCCATGCCGGAGACCCAACCATATGCAGAGCAGCTGCTGCCAGAGATTATGAATGATTTCAGATGTTCTGGGATCCAGATGTCCTTGAGAAAACAGTCAGGAGACAAACATATTCAGATGAGATGACTGTGTATCCTTATGAAAGGCTGTGGCTTGAAATCTCAACTTATTTATCTATGGGAAACCAACTAGATACCTGTCATTCTGCTGTCCTCCGACAGTCCTCCTACTGTCCTCCTGCTGTCCTCCTACAATACTTCTGATGTCCTCCTGCTGTCCTCCTACAGTCCTCCTGCTGTGCTCCTGCTGTCCCCCTACAGTCCTCATGCTGTCCTCCTACAGTCCTCCTGCTGTCCTCCTACTGTCCTCCTGCTGTCCTCCTACAGTCCTTCTGTTGTCCTCCTGCTGTCCTCCTACAGTCCTCCTGCTGTCCTCCTGTACTCCTGCTGTCCTCCTGCTGTCCTCCTACAGTCCTCCTGATGTCTTCCTACAGTCCTCCTACTGTGCTCCTACAGTCCTTCTACTGTGTTCCTGCTGTCCTTCTTACCGTCCTCCTTCTGTCCTCCTGCTGTCCCCCTACAGTCCTTCTGCTGTCCTACTGTCATTCTGCTGTCCTCCTACAGTCCTCCTACAGTCCTCCTGCAATTCTCCTACAGTCCTCCTGCTGTCCACCTGCTGTCCTCCTACAGTCCTCCTGCTGTCCTCCTACAGTCCTTCTGCTCTCCTCTTGCTCATCTCCTCCTGTCCTCCTTCTGTCCTCCTATAGTCCTCCTGCTGTCCTCCTGCTGTCCTTCTATTCTGCTCCTGCTGTCCTCCTACAGTCCTCCTGCTGTCCTTCCACTGTCCTCCTGCTGTCCTCCTACAGTCCTCCTGCTGTCCTCCTACAGTCCTCCTACTGTCCTCCTACAGTCCTTCCACTGTCCTCCTGCTGTTCTCCTACAGTCCTTCTGCTGTCCTTCTACTGTCCTCCTGCTGTCCTCCTACAGTCCTCCTGCTGTCCTTCTACTGTCCTCCTACAGTCCTCCTGCTGTCCTCCTACAGTCCTTCTGCTCTCCTCTTGCTCTCCTCCTTCTGTCCTCCTACTGTCCTCCTGCTGTCCTCCTACTGTCCTCCTGCTGTCTTCCTACTGTCCTCCTGCTGTCCTTCCACTGTCCTCCTGCTGTCCTCCTACAGTCCTCCTACAGTCCTCCTGCTGTCCTACTACAGTCCTCCTGCTGTCCTCCTAAAGTCCTCCTGCAGTCCTCCTGCTGTCCTCCTGCTGTCCTCCTACAGTCCTGCTGCTGTCCTCCAGCTGTCCTTCTGTTATCCTCCTGCTGTCCTCCAGCTGTCCTTCTGTTGTTCTCCTGCTGTCCTTCTGTTGTCCTCCTGCTGTCCTCCAGCTGTCCTTCTGTTGTCCTCCTGCTGTCCCTCCACTGTCCTCCTGCTGTCCTCCAGATGTTCTTCCACTGTCCTCCTGCTGTCCTCCAGAGGGTCTTCCACTGTCCTCCTGCTGTCCTTCAGCTGTCCTTCCACTGTCCTGCTGTCCTCCAGATGTTCTTCTGCTGTCCTCCTGCTGTCCTCCAGCTGTCCTTACACTGTCCTCCTGCTGTCCTGCCGATGTCCTCTTGCTGTCCTCCAGCTGTCCTTCCACTGTCCTCCTGCTGTCCCCCAGATGTTCTTCTGCTGTCTCCTGCTGTCCTCCAGATGTTCTTCTGCTGTCCTCCTGCTGTCCTTCTGATTTCTTGTTCGATAGAGACAACAAGCCGTTTCTATCAGACTCTAGCGCCCAATGATAACAGTTCTAACTCTTTACTTGATTGTCATTTGTGAACAAAGACCACTTTAAAATGTGTACAAATATCACGCAAAAACGCATAGCTTTAAACATTTCACTAAGTCTTCAAAGTTGTGAATATTTCTTCCATCCCCTACACAACCCCAGTAGTCTGGCCGACCTAGCTGGCAGCCTGGGAAGGCATAAACGTGGTTATCTGTGGGCGTGATGTGTTTCAAAGGCTAGATGCTAGAAGCCATACATTATGTATCAGTCAAGGCATGCTGCTTTGTCAAGTGCTTTCTTCCAACTTCCTGGGTATTGAAAGCCAAGCAATAGCTTTTGTCTAAAGTTTGGTAGGCAACAAAGTCTGATCTTATTATTTCCTGGCTCCACACTACCTTGACCAGATGATTTCCTCGCTGCCTCTAAACACAGAATAGAGAAGCCTCTTCACTCATTGTATTCCAGTACATTGGAATTTGCAAAACAAATGTTTTGGAGAGCAGAAGAGGTCGAACAGGATAGTCCAACAGGCCTGGTGACAGGATCTGGTTGAAAAGGATATGTTTGCTCTGAGAAAGGGTTCCTAGTCATATTTTACAACTGGACATTTGTAATCTCACAGCTGAAAATGTTGAATACAAAAGATTCCTGCTTCACTCTTCTCCTCTCTCCCAGTCTGTATAGAAAAGATTCCTGCTTCACTCTTCTCCTCTCTCCCAGTCTGTATAGAAAAGATTCCTGCTTCACTCTTCTCCTCTCTCCCAGTCTGTATAGAAAAGATTCCTGCTTCACTCTTCTCCTCTCTCCCAGTCTGTATAGAAATGATTCCTGCTTCACTCTTCTCCTCTCTCCCTGTCTGTATAGAAAAGATTCCTGCTTCACGCTTCACTCCACCACATCCACAGACTAGCCCTACAACTAACCAGAGACCATCACATCCACAGACTAGCCCTACAACTAACCAGGGACCACCACATCCACAGACTAGCCCTACAACTAACCAGAGACCACCACATCCACAGACTAGCCCTACAACTAACCAGAGACCACCACATCCACAGACTAGCCCTACAACTAACCAGAGACCACCACATCCACAGACTAGCCCTACAACTAACCAGAGACCACCAAATACACAGACTAGCCCTACAACTAACCAGAGACCACCACATCCACAGACTAGCCCTACAACTAACCAGAGACCACCACATCCACAGACTAGCCCTACAACTAACCAGAGACCATCACATACACAGACTAGCCCTACAACTAACCAGAGACCATCACATACACAGACTAGCCCTACAACTAACCAGAGACCATCACATACACAGACTAGCCCTACAACTAACCAGAGACCACCACATCCACAGACTAGCCCTACAACTAACCAGAGACCACCACATCCACAGACTAGCCCTACAACTAACCAGAGACCACCACATCCACAGACTAGCTCTACAACTAACCAGAGACCACCACATCCACAGACTAGCCCTACAACTAACCAGAGACCACCACATCCACAGACTAGCCCTACAACTAACCAGAGACCACCACATCCACAGACTAGCCCTACTACTAACCAGAGACCACCACATCCACAGAGTAGCCCTACAACTAACCAGAGACCACCACATCCACAGACTAGCCCTACAACTAACCAGAGACCATCACATACACAGACTAGCCCTACAACTAACCAGAGACCATCACATCCAAAGACTAGCCCTACAACTAACCAGAGACCACCACATCCACAGACTAGCCCTACAACTAACCAGAGACCACCACATCCACAGACTAGCCCTACAACTAACCAGAGACCATCACATCCACAGACTAGCCCTACAACTAACCAGAGACCACCACATCCACAGACTAGCCCTACAACTAACCAGAGACCACCACATCCACAGAATAGCCCTACTACTAACCAGAGACAACCACATCCACAGACTAGCCCTACAACTAACCAGAGACCACCACATCCACAGACTAGCCCTACAACTAACCAGAGACCATCACATACACAGACTAGCCCTACAACTAACCAGAGACCATCACATCCAAAGACTAGCCCTACAACTAACCAGAGACCACCACATCCACAGACTAGCCCTACAACTAACCAGAGACCACCACATCCACAGACTAGCCCTACAACTAACCAGAGACCATCACATCCACAGACTAGCCCTACAACTAACCAGAGACCATCACATCCACAGACTAGCCCTACAACTAACCAGGGACCATCACATCCACAGACTAGCCCTACAACTAACCAGAGACCACCACATCCACAGACTAGCCCTACAACTAACCAGAGACCATCACATACACAGACTAGCCCTACAACTAACCAGAGACCATCACATCCACAGACTAGCCCTACAACTAACCAGAGACCACCACATACACAGACTAGCCCTAAAACTAACCAGAGACCATCACATACACAGACTATCCCTACTACAACTAACCAGAGACAACCACATCCACAGACTAGCCCTACAACTAACCAGATACCACCACATACACAGACTAGCCCTACAACTAACCAGAGACCATCACATACACAGACTAGCCCTACAACTAACCAGAGACCATCACATACACAGACTAGCCCTACAACTAACCAGAGACCACCACATACACAGACTAGCCCTAAAACTAACCAGAGACCATCACATACACAGACTATCCCTACTACAACTAACCAGAGACAACCACATCCACAGACTAGCCCTACAACTAACCAGAGACCACCACATACACAGACTAGCCCTACAACTAACCAGAGACCATCACATACACAGACTAGCCCTACAACTAACCAGAGACCACCACATACACAGACTAGCCCTACAACTAACCAGAGACCACCACATCCACAGACTAGCCCTACTACTAACCAGAGACCATCACATACAGACTAGCCCTACAACTAACCAGAGACCATCACATACACAGACTAGCCCTACAACTAACCAGAGACCATCACATACACAGACTAGCCCTACAACTAACCAGAGACAACCACATCCACAGACATGCCCTACAACTAACCAGAGACCATCACATACACAGACTAGCCCTATAACTAACCAGAGACCATCACATCCACAGACTAGCCCTACAACTAACCAGAGACCATCACATACAGACTAGCCCTACAACTAACCAGAGACCATCACATACACAGACTAGCCCTACAACTAACCAGAGACCATCACATACACAGACTAGCCCTACAACTAACCAGAGACAACCACATCCACAGACATGCCCTACAACTAACCAGAGACCATCACATACACAGACTAGCCCTATAACTAACCAGAGACCATCACATCCACAGACTAGCCCTACAACTAACCAGAGACCATCGCATACACAGACTAGCCCTACAACTAACCAGAGACCATCACATCCACAGACTATGGACACTACTAAAACAGATGGTCACATCTATAGAATATGGACACTACTAAAACAGACGCTCACACCTATAGAATATGGACACTACTAAAACAGAAGATCCCAACAATAGATTATGGACACTACTAAAACAGATTGTCACATCACATCTATAGAATATGGACACTACTAAAACAGATTGTCACATCACATCTATAGAATATGGACACTACTAAAACAGATGGTCACATCACATCTATAGAATATGGACACTACTAAAACAGAAGATCACAGTTATAGAATACGGACACTACTAAACCAGATTGTCACATCACATCTATAGAATATGGACACTGCTAAAACAGACACTCACACCTATAGAATATGACACTCCTAAAACAGACGCTCACACCTATAGAATATGGACACTACTAAAACAGACGGTCACATCTATAGAATATGGACACTACTAAAACAGACGCTCACACCTATAGAATATGGACACTACTAAAACAGACGGTCACATCTATAGAATATGGACACTACTAAAACAGACTCTCACACCTATAGAATATGGACACTACTAAAACAGACGCTCACACCTATAGAATATGGACACTACTAAAACAGACGCTCACATCACATCTATAGAATATGGACACTACTAAAACAGACATCACATCTATAGAATATGACACCTCTAAGACATATAGTTATGGAACTAAGTGGAACTAACAGGAACCCAACAGAACCATGGCTAGTGTACCATGAGACAATAGTTAACCCATAGTGGACCTAACAGTGGTAACAGGAACCCAACAGAACCATGGCTAGTGTACCATGAGACAATACTTAACCCATAGTGGACCTAACAGTGGTAACAGGAACCCAACAGAACCATGGCTAGTGTACCACGAGACAAGAGTTAACCCATAGTGGACCTAACAGTGGTAACAGGAACCCAACATAACCATGGCTAGTGTACCACGAGACAAGAGTTAACCCATAGTGGAACTAACAGTGGTAACAGGAACCCAACAGAACCATGGCTAGTGTACCACGAGACAATAGTTAACCCATAGTGGAACTAACAGTGGTAACAGGAACCCAACAGAACCATGGCTAGTGTACCACAAGACAATAGTTAACCCATAGTGGAACTAACAGTGGTAACAGGAACCCAATGGAACCATGGCTAGTGTACCATGAGACGTGTCATATCTTAGTTCTGTCTGTTTTTGTGTGCCTGTCTGTAGGACACGTTGTAGCTCAGCGTTCAGCCAGATCTGCTGCAGTGGTTGTCATGAACACCATTGTTGAAGTCCTGACAGAGATTGGAGATTACCCTTGTCTCAGTGGTCACCCCCATGTTCCAGAGCCACTCATGTAATATTCATTGTCTAAATAAATAGTCTGAGTTAAAGAACAGAGCGCATTGTGTCGGGGCCAACACAATACTTTTGCAACCCAAATTATTTATTGTGTAAGTTCCCCTGTGGGTCCTGTGCTCTCGTGCTCTGACCTCTCATTTTCTACTGCTTCTTCTCTGGTGGACCCAGGGGTACCGTAGTAAAATACTACACTACTAGTACTACTTGCTGCTACTACTACTTACTGCTACAACTACTACTACTGATACTGCCACTACTACGACTACTACTGATGCTACTATTATTACTACTACTACTGCTACTACTACTATTAGTATTACTACTAGTATTACTACTACTGATACTACTATTATTACTACTACTACTGCAACTACTACTACTACTACTACTACTACTATTCATATTACTATTACTACTACTACTACTACTACTACTACTACTTCTACTATTATTATTATTACTACTACTACTACTACTACTACTATTATTATTACTACTACTACTAATATTAGTACTACTACTACTATTATTACTACGACTACTACTACTACTACTTCTACTATCATTATTATTACTACTACTATTATTATTATTACTACAACAACTACTACTAATACTACTACTACTACAACTACTACTACTACTACTAATACTACTATTGTTATTACTACTACTACTAATAATACTACTGCTACTGATACTACTATTATTACTACTACTACTGCTACTACTACTATTAGTATTACTACTACTACTACTACTATTAGTATTACTACTACTACTACTACTACTACTACTACTATTATTACTACTACTACTAATACTACTACTACTATTATTATTATTATTACTACTACTACTACTACTACTACTACTACTACTACTACTATTACTACTACTACTACTACTACTACTATTACTATTATTATTACTGCTACTACTACTACTACTATTATTATTACTACTACTACTACTACTACTGATACTACTATTATTACTACTACTACTGCTACTACTACTATTAGTATTACTACTACTACTACTACTACTATTAGTAATACTACAACTACTACTATTATTATTACTACTACTACTACTACTGCTATTTTTATTACTACTACATCTACTACTACTAGTATTATTACTACTACTACAAATACTACTACTACTGATACTACTATTATTACTACTGCTGCTACTACTACTATTAGTATTACTACTACTACTACTACTTCTATTATTACTACTGCTACTGCTACTACTACTATTATTATTGCTACTACTACTACGACAATTACTGACACTACTATTATTACTACTACTATTATTATTACTACTATTATTACTACTACTACTACTACTACTGATACTACTATTATTACTACTACTACAACTACTACTACTACTGATACTACTATTATTACTATTATTATTACTATTACTACTACTACTACTGATATTACTATTATTACTACTACTACTGCTACTACTGTTATTATTATTACTAATACTACTACTACTACTACTACTACTACTGATACTACTATTATTACTACTACAACTGCTACTACTACTATTATTATTACCACTACTACTACTACTACTACTACTACTGATGCTACTATTATTACTACTACAATTATTATTACTACTATTATTACTACTACAACTACTGATACTACTATTACTACTACTATTATTACTACTATTATTACTACTACCACTACTTCTACTATTTTTACTACTACTACTACTACTACTACTACTACTACTACTACTACTACTGATACTACTATTATTACTGCTACTACTGCTACTACTACTATTATTATTACTACTACTACTACTGATACTACTATTATCACTACTACTACTGCTACTACTACTATTATTATCACTTCTATTATTACTACTACTACTACTACTACCGATACTACTATTACTACTTCTATTATTACTACTATTACTATTACTACTGCTACTACTACTATTAATTTTACTACTACTACTACTGATACTACTATTATCACTACTACTACTACTGCTACTACTACTACTACCGAGACTACTATTACTACTACTATTATTACTACTATTATTACTACTATTACTACTACTACTACTTCTATTATTACTATTATTATTACTACTACTACTACTACTGGTACTACTATTATTACTACTACTACTGCTACTACTACTATTATTATTACTACTATTACTACTACTGATACTATTATTACTATTTTTACTACTACTACTACTACTACTACTACTATTTCTACTACTGCTACTGCTACTACTACTACTACTACTACTATAACAACTACTGCTACTACTACTACTACGACTACTACTACTACTACTACTACACCATACTGCACTATACTACACCAAACCACACTATACCACTCATTACCACACTATACTACACTATACCACACTACACTACACCCCACTATACCACACCATACCACACTATACTACACCACACTATACCACACCATACCACACTATACCACTCATTACCACACTATACTACACTATACCACGCCATGCCACACTATACCACACTATACAGCACTATACTACAATGTACTACACAATACTACACTGTACTATACCACACTATACTATGCCACACTGTACTACACTATACCACACCACACAATACCACACTATACTACACCACACTATACCACACCATACCACAATATACTACAACACACTATACTATACCACACCATACCACACTACACTACACCACACCCCACTATACCACACTATACCACAATATACTATACTGCGCTATACTGCATTGCACTAAACTATACTATACGGCACTATACTACTACTACTACTGATACTACTATTATTACTACTATTATTACTACTACTACTACTACTACTACTGATACTACTATTATTACTACTACTACTGCTACTACTACTATTATTATTATTACTACTACTACTACTACTACTACTGATACTACTATTATTACTACTACAACTGCTACTACTACTATTATTATT